>NW_027143556.1:0-55477 GCF_026170545.1 Melanerpes formicivorus | reverse complement strand
TTCCCCACCTTATTCCCTGTGCTGAGATACAGGCTGCTCCAACCTGCTGTAAAATGCTTGATTTCGAGAGTGAGCGAAACTAATGAAAACATTGTTGGGGGTAAAACCTAAAGGGAAAGACCTAGCACCAAATTCCATTGGCCATCTAATCTAACTTCTGGAGGCAGTCAAAATGAGTATTAGAATTCTTCCCTACCTTATTCCTGTGCTGAGATACAGGCTGCTCCAACCTGCTGTAAAATGCTTGATTTCAAGAGTGAGCGAAACTAATGAAAACATTGTTGGGGTAAAACCTAAAGGGAAAGACCTAGCACCAAATCCAATTTGCCATCTGATCTAACTTCTGGAGGCAGTCAAAATGATCCTTAGAATTCTTCCCTACCTTATTCCTGTGCTGAGATACAGGCTGCTCCAACCTGCTGTAAAATGCTTGATTTCGAGAGTGAGCGAAACTAATGAAAACATTGTTGGGGTAAAACCTAAAGGGAAAGACCTAGCACCAAATCCAATTTGCCATCTGATCTAACTTCTGGAGGCAGTCAAAATGAGTATTAAATTCTTCCCTACCTTATTCCTGTGCTGAGATACAGGCTGCTCCAACCTGCTGTAAAATGCTTGATTTCGAGAGTGAGCGAAACTAATGAAAACATTGTTGGGGTAAAACCTAAAGGGAAAGACCTAGCACCAAATCCAATTTGCCATCTGATCTAACTTCTGGAGGCAGTCAAAATGAGCCTTAGAATTCTTCCCTACCTTATTCCTGTGCTGAGATACAGGCTGCTCCAACCTGCTGTAAAATGCTTGATTTCGAGAGTGAGCGAAACTAATGAAAACATTGTTGGGGTAAAACCTAAAGGGAAAGACTTAGCACCAAATCCAATTTGCCATCTGATCTAACTTCTGGAGGCAGTCAAAATGATCCTTAGAATTCTTCCCTACCTTATTCCTGTGCTGAGATACAGGCTGCTCCAACCTGCTGTAAAATGCTTGATTTCGAGAGTGAGCGAAACTAATGAAAACATTGTTGGGGTAAAACCTAAAGGGAAAGACCTAGCACCAAATCCAATTTGCCATCTGATCTAACTTCTGGAGGCAGTCAAAATGATCCTTAGAATTCTTCCCTACCTTATTCCTGTGCTGAGATACAGGCTGCTCCAACCTGCTGTAAAATGCTTGATTTCGAGAGTGAGCGAAACTAATGAAAACATTGTTGGGGTAAAACCTAAAGGGAAAGACCTAGCACCAAATCCAATTTGCCATCTGATCTAACTTCTGGAGGCAGTCAAAATGAGCCTTAGAATTCTTCCCTACCTTATTCCTGTGCTGAGATACAGGCTGCTCCAACCTGCTGTAAAATGCTTGATTTCGAGAGTGAGCGAAACTAATGAAAACATTGTTGGGGTAAAAACCTAAAGGGAAAGACCTAGCACCAAATCCAATTTGCCATCTGATCTAACTTCTGGAGGCAGTCAAAATGATCCTTAGAATTCTTCCCTACCTTATTCCTGTGCTGAGATACAGGCTGCTCCAACCTGCTGTAAAATGCTTGATTTCGAGAGTGAGCGAAACTAATGAAAACATTGTTGGGGTAAAACCTAAAGGGAAAGACCTAGCACCAAATCCAATTTGCCATCTGATCTAACTTCTGGAGGCAGTCAAAATGAGTATTTAAATTCTTCCCTACCTTATTCCTGTGCTGAGATACAGGCTGCTCCAACCTGCTGTAAAATGCTTGATTTCGAGAGGTGAGCGAAACTAATGAAAACATTGTTGGGGTAAAACCTAAAGGGAAAGACCTAGCACCAAATCCAATTTGCCATCTGATCTAACTTCTGGAGGCAGTCAAAATGATCCTTAGAATTCTTCCCTACCTTATTCCTGTGCTGAGATACAGGCTGCTCCAACCTGCTGTAAAATGCTTGATTTCGAGAGTGAGCGAAACTAATGAAAACATTGTTGGGGTAAAACCTAAAGGGAAAGACCTAGCACCAAATCCAATTTGCCATCTGATCTAACTTCTGGAGGCAGTCAAAATGATCCTTAGAATTCTTCCCTACCTTATTCCTGTGCTGAGATACAGGCTGCTCCAACCTGCTGTAAAATGCTTGATTTCGAGAGTGAGCGAAACTAATGAAAACATTGTTGGGGTAAAACCTAAAGGGAAAGACCTAGCACCAAATCCAATTTGCCATCTGATCTAACTTCTGGAGGCAGTCAAAATGATCCTTAGAATTCTTCCCTACCTTATTCCTGTGCTGAGATACAGGCTGCTCCAACCTGCTGTAAAATGCTTGATTTCGAGAGTGAGCGAAACTAATGAAAACATTGTTGGGGTAAAACCTAAAGGGAAAGACCTAGCACCAAATCCAATTTGCCATCTGATCTAACTTCTGGAGGCAGTCAAAATGATCCTTAGAATTCTTCCCTACCTTATTCCTGTGCTGAGATACAGGCTGCTCCAACCTGCTGTAAAATGCTTGATTTCGAGAGTGAGCGAAACTAATGAAAACATTGTTGGGGTAAAACCTAAAGGGAAAGACCTAGCACCAAATCCAATTTGCCATCTGATCTAACTTCTGGAGGCAGTCAAAATGATCCTTAGAATTCTTCCCTACCTTATTCCTGTGCTGAGATACAGGCTGCTCCAACCTGCTGTAAAATGCTTGATTTCGAGAGTGAGCGAAACTAATGAAAACATTGTTGGGGTAAAACCTAAAGGGAAAGACCTAGCACCAAATCCAATTTGCCATCTGATCTAACTTCTGGAGGCAGTCAAAATGATCCTTAGAATTCTTCCCTACCTTATTCCTGTGCTGAGATACAGGCTGCTCCAACCTGCTGTAAAATGCTTGATTTCGAGAGTGAGCGAAAACTAATGAAAACATTGTTGGGGTAAAACCTAAAGGGAAAGACCTAGCACCAAATCCAATTTGCCATCTGATCTAACTTCTGGAGGCAGTCAAAATGATCCTTAGAATTCTTCCCTACCTTATTCCTGTGCTGAGATACAGGCTGCTCCAACCTGCTGTAAAATGCTTGATTTCGAGAGTGAGCGAAACTAATGAAAACATTGTTGGGGTAAAACCTAAAGGGAAAGACCTAGCACCAAATCCAATTTGCCATCTGATCTAACTTCTGGAGGCAGTCAAAATGATCCTTAGAATTCTTCCCTACCTTATTCCTGTGCTGAGATACAGGCTGCTCCAACCTGCTGTAAAATGCTTGATTTCGAGAGTGAGCGAAACTAATGAAAACATTGTTGGGGTAAAACCTAAAGGGAAAGACCTAGCACCAAATCCAATTTGCCATCTGATCTAACTTCTGGAGGCAGTCAAAATGATCCTTAGAATTCTTCCCCTACCTTATTCCTGTGCTGAGATACAGGCTGCTCCAACCTGCTGTAAAATGCTTGATTTCGAGAGTGAGCGAAACTAATGAAAACATTGTTGGGGTAAAACCTAAAGGGAAAGACCTAGCACCAAATCCAATTTGCCATCTGATCTAACTTCTGGAGGCAGTCAAAATGATCCTTAGAATTCTTCCCTACCTTATTCCTGTGCTGAGATACAGGCTGCTCCAACCTGCTGTAAAATGCTTGATTTCGAGAGTGAGCGAAACTAATGAAAACATTGTTGGGGTAAAACCTAAAGGGAAAGACCTAGCACCAAATCCAATTTGCCATCTGATCTAACTTCTGGAGGCAGTCAAAATGATCCTTAGAATTCTTCCCTACCTTATTCCTGTGCTGAGATACAGGCTGCTCCAACCTGCTGTAAAATGCTTGATTTCGAGAGTGAGCGAAACTAATGAAAACATTGTTGGGGTAAAACCTAAAGGGAAAGACCTAGCACCAAATTCCATTGGCCATCTGATCTAACTTCTGGAGGCAGTCAAAATGAGCCTTAGAATTCTTCCCTACCTTATTCCTGTGCTGAGATACAGGCTGCTCCAACCTGCTGTAAAATGCTTGATTTCGAGAGTGAGCGAAACTAATGAAAACATTGTTGGGGTAAAACCTAAAGGGAAAGACCTAGCACCAAATCCAATTTGCCATCTGATCTAACTTCTGGAGGCAGTCAAAATGATCCTTAGAATTCCTCCCTACCTTATTCCTGTGCTGAGATACAGGCTGCTCCAACCTGCTGTAAAATGCTTGATTTCGAGAGTGAGCGAAACTAATGAAAACATTGTTGGGGTAAAACCTAAAGGGAAAGACCTAGCACCAAATCCAATTTGCCATCTGATCTAACTTCTGGAGGCAGTCAAAATGATCCTTAGAATTCTTCCCTACCTTATTCCTGTGCTGAGATACAGGCTGCTCCAACCTGCTGTAAAATGCTTGATTTCGAGAGTGAGCGAAACTAATGAAAACATTGTTGGGGTAAAACCTAAAGGGAAAGACCTAGCACCAAATCCCAATTTGCCATCTGATCTAACTTCTGGAGGCAGTCAAAATGATCCTTAGAATTCTTCCCTACCTTATTCCTGTGCTGAGATACAGGCTGCTCCAACCTGCTGTAAAATGCTTGATTTCGAGAGTGAGCGAAACTAATGAAAACATTGTTGGGGTAAAACCTAAAGGGAAAGACCTAGCACCAAATCCAATTTGCCATCTGATCTAACTTCTGGAGGCAGTCAAAATGATCCTTAGAATTCTTCCCTACCTTATTCCTGTGCTGAGATACAGGCTGCTCCAACCTGCTGTAAAATGCTTGATTTCGAGAGTGAGCGAAACTAATGAAAACATTGTTGGGGTAAAACCTAAAGGGAAAGACCTAGCACCAAATCCAATTTGCCATCTGATCTAACTTCTGGAGGCAGTCAAAATGATCCTTAGAATTCTTCCCTACCTTATTCCTGTGCTGAGATACAGGCTGCTCCAACCTGCTGTAAAATGCTTGATTTCGAGAGTGAGCGAAACTAATGAAAACATTGTTGGGGTAAAACCTAAAGGGAAAGACCTAGCACCAAATCCAATTTGCCATCTGATCTAACTTCTGGAGGCAGTCAAAATGATCCTTAGAATTCTTCCCTACCTTATTCCTGTGCTGAGATACAGGCTGCTCCAACCTGCTGTAAAATGCTTGATTTCGAGAGTGAGCGAAACTAATGAAAACATTGTTGGGGTAAAACCTAAAGGGAAAGACCTAGCACCAAATCCAATTTGCCATCTGATCTAACTTCTGGAGGCAGTCAAAATGATCCTTAGAATTCTTCCCTACCTTATTCCTGTGCTGAGATACAGGCTGCTCCAACCTGCTGTAAAATGCTTGATTTCGAGAGTGAGCGAAACTAATGAAAACATTGTTGGGGTAAAACCTAAAGGGAAAGACCTAGCACCAAATTCCATTGGCCATCTGATCTAACTTCTGGAGGCAGTCAAAATGATCCTTAGAATTCTTCCCTACCTTATTCCTGTGCTGAGATACAGGCTGCTCCAACCTGCTGTAAAATGCTTGATTTCGAGAGTGAGCGAAACTAATGAAAACATTGTTGGGGTAAAACCTAAAGGGAAAGACCTAGCACCAAATCCAATTTGCCATCTGATCTAACTTCTGGAGGCAGTCAAAATGATCCTTAGAATTCCTCCCTACCTTATTCCTGTGCTGAGATACAGGCTGCTCCAACCTGCTGTAAAATGCTTGATTTCGAGAGTGAGCGAAACTAATGAAAACATTGTTGGGGTAAAACCTAAAGGGAAAGACCTAGCACCAAATCCAATTTGCCATCTGATCTAACTTCTGGAGGCAGTCAAAATGATCCTTAGAATTCTTCCCTACCTTATTCCTGTGCTGAGATACAGGCTGCTCCAACCTGCTGTAAAATGCTTGATTTCGAGAGTGAGCGAAACTAATGAAAACATTGTTGGGGTAAAACCTAAAGGGAAAGACCTAGCACCAAATCCAATTTGCCATCTGATCTAACTTCTGGAGGCAGTCAAAATGAGCCTTAGAATCCTTCCCCACCTTATTCCTGTGCTGAGATACAGGCTGCTCCAACCTGCTGTAAAATGCTTGATTTCGAGAGTGAGCGAAACTAATGAAAACATTGTTGGGGTAAAACCTAAAGGGAAAGACCTAGCACCAAATCCAATTTGCCATCTGATCTAACTTCTGGAGGCAGTCAAAATGATCCTTAGAATTCTTCCCCACCTTATTCCTGTGCTGAGATACAGGCTGCTCCAACCTGCTGTAAAATGCTTGATTTCGAGAGTGAGCGAAACTAATGAAAACATTGTTGGGGTAAAACCTAAAGGGAAAGACCTAGCACCAAATTCCATTGGCCATCTGATCTAACTTCTGGAGGCAGTCAAAATGAGTATTAGAATTCTTCCCTACCTTATTCCTGTGCTGAGATACAGGCTGCTCCAACCTGCTGTAAAATGCTTGATTTCGAGAGTGAGCGAAACTAATGAAAACATTGTTGGGGTAAAACCTAAAGGGAAAGACCTAGCACCAAATCCAATTTGCCATCTGATCTAACTTCTGGAGGCAGTCAAAATGATCCTTAGAATTCTTCCCTACCTTATTCCTGTGCTGAGATACAGGCTGCTCCAACCTGCTGTAAAATGCTTGATTTCGAGAGTGAGTGAAACTAATGAAAACATTGTTGGGGTAAAACCTAAAGGGAAAGACCTAGCACCAAATCCAATTTGCCATCTGATCTAACTTCTGGAGGCAGTCAAAATGATCCTTAGAATTCTTCCCTACCTTATTCCTGTGCTGAGATACAGGCTGCTCCAACCTGCTGTAAAATGCTTGATTTCGAGAGTGAGCGAAACTAATGAAAACATTGTTGGGGTAAAACCTAAAGGGAAAGACTTAGCACCAAATCCAATTTGCCATCTGATCTAACTTCTGGAGGCAGTCAAAATGCTCCTTAGAATTCTTCCCTACCTTATTCCTGTGCTGAGATACAGGCTGCTCCAACCTGCTGTAAAATGCTTGATTTCGAGAGTGAGCGAAACTAATGAAAACATTGTTGGGGTAAAACCTAAAGGGAAAGACCTAGCACCAAATCCAATTTGCCATCTGATCTAACTTCTGGAGGCAGTCAAAATGATCCTTAGAATTCTTCCCTACCTTATTCCTGTGCTGAGATACAGGCTGCTCCAACCTGCTGTAAAATGCTTGATTTCGAGAGTGAGCGAAACTAATGAAAACATTGTTGGGGTAAAACCTAAAGGGAAAGACCTAGCACCAAATCCAATTTGCCATCTGATCTAACTTCTGGAGGCAGTCAAAATGATCCTTAGAATTCTTCCCTACCTTATTCCTGTGCTGAGATACAGGCTGCTCCAACCTGCTGTAAAATGCTTGATTTCGAGAGTGAGCGAAACTAATGAAAACATTGTTGGGGTAAAACCTAAAGGGAAAGACCTAGCACCAAATCCAATTTGCCATCTGATCTAACTTCTGGAGGCAGTCAAAATGATCCTTAGAATTCTTCCCTACCTTATTCCTGTGCTGAGATACAGGCTGCTACAACCTGCTGTAAAATGCTTGATTTCGAGAGTGAGCGAAACTAATGAAAACATTGTTGGGGTAAAACCTAAAGGGAAAGACCTAGCACCAAATCCAATTTGCCATCTGATCTAACTTCTGGAGGCAGTCAAAATGAGCCTTAGAATTCTTCCCTACCTTATTCCTGTGCTGAGATACAGGCTGCTCCAACCTGCTGTAAAATGCTTGATTTCGAGAGTGAGCGAAACTAATGAAAACATTGTTGGGGTAAAACCTAAAGGGAAAGACCTAGCACCAAATCCAATTTGCCATCTGATCTAACTTCTGGAGGCAGTCAAAATGATCCTTAGAATTCTTCCCTACCTTATTCCTGTGCTGAGATACAGGCTGCTCCAACCTGCTGTAAAATGCTTGATTTCGAGAGTGAGCGAAACTAATGAAAACATTGTTGGGGTAAAACCTAAAGGGAAAGGACCTAGCACCAAATCCAATTTGCCATCTGATCTAACTTCTGGAGGCAGTCAAAATGAGCCTTAGAATTCTTCCCTACCTTATTCCTGTGCTGAGATACAGGCTGCTCCAACCTGCTGTAAAATGCTTGATTTCGAGAGTGAGCGAAACTAATGAAAACATTAAGTTGGGGGTAAAACCTAAAGGGAAAGACCTAGCACCAAATTCCATTGGCCATCTGATCTAACTTCTGGAGGCAGTCAAAATGAGTATTAGAATTCTTCCCTACCTTATTCCTGTGCTGAGATACAGGCTGCTCCAACCTGCTGTAAAATGCTTGATTTCGAGAGTGAGCGAAACTAATGAAAACATTGTTGGGGTAAAACCTAAAGGGAAAGACCTAGCACCAAATCCAATTTGCCATCTGATCTAACTTCTGGAGGCAGTCAAAATGATCCTTAGAATTCTTCCCTACCTTATTCCTGTGCTGAGATACAGGCTGCTCCAACCTGCTGTAAAATGCTTGATTTCGAGAGTGAGCGAAACTAATGAAAACATTGTTGGGGTAAAACCTAAAGGGAAAGACCTAGCACCAAATCCAATTTGCCATCTGATCTAACTTCTGGAGGCAGTCAAAATGATCCTTAGAATTCTTCCCTACCTTATTCCTGTGCTGAGATACAGGCTGCTCCAACCTGCTGTAAAATGCTTGATTTCGAGAGTGAGCGAAACTAATGAAAACATTGTTGGGGTAAAACCTAAAGGGAAAGACCTAGCACCAAATCCAATTTGCCATCTGATCTAACTTCTGGAGGCAGTCAAAATGATCCTTAGAATTCTTCCCTACCTTATTCCTGTGCTGAGATACAGGCTGCTCCAACCTGCTGTAAAATGCTTGATTTCGAGAGTGAGCGAAACTAATGAAAACATTGTTGGGGTAAAACCTAAAGGGAAAGACCTAGCACCAAATCCAATTTGCCATCTGATCTAACTTCTGGAGGCAGTCAAAATGATCCTTAGAATTCTTCCCTACCTTATTCCTGTGCTGAGATACAGGCTGCCTCCAACCTGCTGTAAAATGCTTGATTTCGAGAGTGAGCGAAACTAATGAAAACATTGTTGGGGTAAAACCTAAAGGGAAAGACCTAGCACCAAATCCAATTTGCCATCTGATCTAACTTCTGGAGGCAGTCAAAATGATCCTTAGAATTCTTCCCTACCTTATTCCTGTGCTGAGATACAGGCTGCTCCAACCTGCTGTAAAATGCTTGATTTCGAGAGTGAGCGAAACTAATGAAAACATTGTTGGGGTAAAACCTAAAGGGAAAGACCTAGCACCAAATCCAATTTGCCATCTGATCTAACTTCTGGAGGCAGTCAAAATGAGCCTTAGAATTCTTCCCTACCTTATTCCTGTGCTGAGATACAGGCTGCTCCAAACCTGCTGTAAAATGCTTGATTTCGAGAGGGAGCGAAACTAATGAAAACATTGTTGGGGTAAAACCTAAAGGGAAAGACCTAGCACCAAATCCAATTTGCCATCTGATCTAACTTCTGGAGGCAGTCAAAATGATCCTTAGAATTCTTCCCTACCTTATTCCTGTGCTGAGATACAGGCTGCTCCAACCTGCTGTAAAATGCTTGATTTCGAGAGTGAGCGAAACTAATGAAAACATTGTTGGGGTAAAACCTAAAGGGAAAGACCTAGCACCAAATCCAATTTGCCATCTGATCTAACTTCTGGAGGCAGTCAAAATGAGTATTTGAATTCTTCCCTACCTTGTTCCTGTGCTGAGATACAGGCTGCTCCAACCTGCTGTAAAATGCTTGATTTCGAGAGTGAGCGAAACTAATGAAAACATTGTTGGGGTAAAACCTAAAGGGAAAGACCTAGCACCAAATCCAATTTGCCATCTGATCTAACTTCTGGAGGCAGTCAAAATGATCCTTAGAATTCTTCCCTACCTTATTCCTGTGCTGAGATACAGGCTGCTCCAACCTGCTGTAAAATGCTTGATTTCGAGAGTGAGCGAAACTAATGAAAACATTGTTGGGGTAAAACCTAAAGGAAAGACCTAGCACCAAATCCAATTTGCCATCTGATCTAACTTCTGGAGGCAGTCAAAATGATCCTTAGAATTCTTCCCTACCTTATTCCTGTGCTGAGATACAGGCTGCTCCAACCTGCTGTAAAATGCTTGATTTCGAGAGTGAGCGAAACTAATGAAAACATTGTTGGGGTAAAACCTAAAGGGAAAGACCTAGCACCAAATTCCATTGGCCATCTGATCTAACTTCTGGAGGCAGTCAAAATGATCCTTAGAATTCTTCCCTACCTTATTCCTGTGCTGAGATACAGGCTGCTCCAACCTGCTGTAAAATGCTTGATTTCGAGAGTGAGCGAAACTAATGAAAACATTGTTGGGGTAAAACCTAAAGGGAAAGACCTAGCACCAAATCCAATTTGCCATCTGATCTAACTTCTGGAGGCAGTCAAAATGAGCCTTAGAATTCTTCCCTACCTTATTCCTGTGCTGAGATACAGGCTGCTCCAACCTGCTGTAAAATGCTTGATTTCGAGAGTGAGCGAAACTAATGAAAACATTGTTGGGGTAAAACCTAAAGGGAAAGACCTAGCACCAAATCCAATTTGCCATCTGATCTAACTTCTGGAGGCAGTCAAAATGATCCTTAGAATTCTTCCCTACCTTATTCCTGTGCTGAGATACAGGCTGCTCCAACCTGCTGTAAAATGCTTGATTTCGAGAGTGAGCGAAACTAATGAAAACATTGTTGGGGTAAAACCTAAAGGGAAAGACCTAGCACCAAATCCAATTTGCCATCTGATCTAACTTCTGGAAGCAGTCAAAATGAGTATTTGAATTCTTCCCTACCTTATTCCTGTGCTGAGATACAGGCTGCTCCAACCTGCTGTAAAATGCTTGATTTCGAGAGTGAGCGAAACTAATGAAAACATTGTTGGGGTAAAACCTAAAGGGAAAGACCTAGCACCAAATCCAATTTGCCATCTGATCTAACTTCTGGAGGCAGTCAAAATGATCCTTAGAATTCTTCCCTACCTTATTCCTGTGCTGAGATACAGGCTGCTCCAACCTGCTGTAAAATGCTTGATTTCGAGAGTGAGCGAAACTAATGAAAACATTGTTGGGGTAAAACCTAAAGGGAAAGACCTAGCACCAAATCCAATTTGCCATCTGATCTAACTTCTGGAGGCAGTCAAAATGATCCTTAGAATTCTTCCCTACCTTATTCCTGTGCTGAGATACAGGCTGCTCCAACCTGCTGTAAAATGCTTGATTTCGAGAGTGAGCGAAACTAATGAAAACATTGTTGGGGTAAAACCTAAAGGGAAAGACCTAGCACCAAATTCCATTGGCCATCTGATCTAACTTCTGGAGGCAGTCAAAATGATCCTTAGAATTCTTCCCTACCTTATTCCTGTGCTGAGATACAGGCTGCTCCAACCTGCTGTAAAATGCTTGATTTCGAGAGTGAGCGAAACTAATGAAAACATTGTTGGGGTAAAACCTAAAGGGAAAGACCTAGCACCAAATCCAATTTGCCATCTGATCTAACTTCTGGAGGCAGTCAAAATGATCCTTAGAATTCTTCCCTACCTTATTCCTGTGCTGAGATACAGGCTGCTCCAACCTGCTGTAAAATGCTTGATTTCGAGAGTGAGCGAAACTAATGAAAACATTGTTGGGGTAAAACCTAAAGGGAAAGACCTAGCACCAAATCCAATTTGCCATCTGATCTAACTTCTGGAGGCAGTCAAAATGAGTATTTAAATTCTTCCCTACCTTATTCCTGTGCTGAGATACAGGCTGCTCCAACCTGCTGTAAAATGCTTGATTTCGAGAGTGAGCGAAACTAATGAAAACATTGTTGGGGTAAAACCTAAAGGGAAAGACCTAGCACCAAATCCAATTTGCCATCTGATCTAACTTCTGGAGGCAGTCAAAATGAGCCTTAGAATTCTTCCCTACCTTATTCCTGTGCTGAGATACAGGCTGCTCCAACCTGCTGTAAAATGCTTGATTTCGAGAGTGAGCGAAACTAATGAAAACATTGTTGGGGTAAAACCTAAAGGGAAAGACTTAGCACCAAATCCAATTTGCCATCTGATCTAACTTCTGGAGGCAGTCAAAATGCTCCTTAGAATTCTTCCCTACCTTATTCCTGTGCTGAGATACAGGCTGCTCCAACCTGCTGTAAAATGCTTGATTTCGAGAGTGAGCGAAACTAATGAAAACATTGTTGGGGTAAAACCTAAAGGGAAAGACCTAGCACCAAATCCAATTTGCCATCTGATCTAACTTCTGGAGGCAGTCAAAATGATCCTTAGAATTCTTCCCTACCTTATTCCTGTGCTGAGATACAGGCTGCTCCAACCTGCTGTAAAATGCTTGATTTCGAGAGTGAGCGAAACTAATGAAAACATTGTTGGGGTAAAACCTAAAGGGAAAGACCTAGCACCAAATCCAATTTGCCATCTGATCTAACTTCTGGAGGCAGTCAAAATGATCCTTAGAATTCTTCCCTACCTTATTCCTGTGCTGAGATACAGGCTGCTCCAACCTGCTGTAAAATGCTTGATTTCGAGAGTGAGCGAAACTAATGAAAACATTGTTGGGGTAAAACCTAAAGGGAAAGACCTAGCACCAAATCCAATTTGCCATCTGATCTAACTTCTGGAGGCAGTCAAAATGAGTATTTAAATTCTTCCCTACCTTATTCCTGTGCTGAGATACAGGCTGCTCCAACCTGCTGTAAAATGCTTGATTTCGAGAGTGAGCGAAACTAATGAAAACATTGTTGGGGTAAAACCTAAAGGGAAAGACCTAGCACCAAATCCAATTTGCCATCTGATCTAACTTCTGGAGGCAGTCAAAATGAGTATTTGAATTCTTCCCTACCTTATTCCTGTGCTGAGATACAGGCTGCTCCAACCTGCTGTAAAATGCTTGATTTCGAGAGTGAGCGAAACTAATGAAAACATTGTTGGGGTAAAACCTAAAGGGAAAGACCTAGCACCAAATCCAATTTGCCATCTGATCTAACTTCTGGAGGCAGTCAAAATGATCCTTAGAATTCTTCCCTACCTTATTCCTGTGCTGAGATACAGGCTGCTCCAACCTGCTGTAAAATGCTTGATTTCGAGAGTGAGCGAAACTAATGAAAACATTGTTGGGGTAAAACCTAAAGGGAAAGACCTAGCACCAAATCCAATTTGCCATCTGATCTAACTTCTGGAGGCAGTCAAAATGAGTATTTGAATTCTTCCCTACCTTACTCCTGTGCTGAGATACAGGCTGCTCCAACCTGCTGTAAAATGCTTGATTTCGAGAGTGAGCGAAACTAATGAAAACATTGTTGGGGTAAAACCTAAAGGGAAAGACCTAGCACCAAATCCAATTTGCCATCTGATCTAACTTCTGGAGGCAGTCAAAATGATCCTTAGAATTCTTCCCTACCTTATTCCTGTGCTGAGATACAGGCTGCTCCAACCTGCTGTAAAATGCTTGATTTCGAGAGTGAGCGAAACTAATGAAAACATTGTTGGGGTAAAACCTAAAGGGAAAGACCTAGCACCAAATCCAATTTGCCATCTGATCTAACTTCTGGAGGCAGTCAAAATGATCCTTAGAATTCTTCCCTACCTTATTCCTGTGCTGAGATACAGGCTGCTCCAACCTGCTGTAAAATGCTTGATTTCGAGAGTGAGCGAAACTAATGAAAACATTGTTGGGGTAAAACCTAAAGGGAAAGACCTAGCACCAAATTCCATTGGCCATCTGATCTAACTTCTGGAGGCAGTCAAAATGATCCTTAGAATTCTTCTCTACCTTATTCCTGTGCTGAGATACAGGCTGCTCCAACCTGCTGTAAAATGCTTGATTTCGAGAGTGAGCGAAACTAATGAAAACATTGTTGGGGTAAAACCTAAAGGGAAAGACCTAGCACCAAATCCAATTTGCCATCTGATCTAACTTCTGGAGGCAGTCAAAATGATCCTTAGAATTCTTCCCTACCTTATTCCTGTGCTGAGATACAGGCTGCTCCAACCTGCTGTAAAATGCTTGATTTCGAGAGTGAGCGAAACTAATGAAAACATTGTTGGGGTAAAACCTAAAGGGAAAGACCTAGCACCAAATCCAATTTGCCATCTGATCTAACTTCTGGAGGCAGTCAAAATGATCCTTAGAATTCTTCCCTACCTTATTCCTGTGCTGAGATACAGGCTGCTCCAACCTGCTGTAAAATGCTTGATTTCGAGAGTGAGCGAAACTAATGAAAACATTGTTGGGGTAAAACCTAAAGGGAAAGACCTAGCACCAAATCCAATTTGCCATCTGATCTAACTTCTGGAAGCAGTCAAAATGAGTATTTGAATTCTTCCCTACCTTATTCCTGTGCTGAGATACAGGCTGCTCCAACCTGCTGTAAAATGCTTGATTTCGAGAGTGAGCGAAACTAATGAAAACATTGTTGGGGTAAAACCTAAAGGGAAAGACCTAGCACCAAATCCAATTTGCCATCTGATCTAACTTCTGGAGGCAGTCAAAATGATCCTTAGAATTCTTCCCTACCTTATTCCTGTGCTGAGATACAGGCTGCTCCAACCTGCTGTAAAATGCTTGATTTCGAGAGTGAGCGAAACTAATGAAAACATTGTTGGGGTAAAACCTAAAGGGAAAGACCTAGCACCAAATCCAATTTGCCATCTGATCTAACTTCTGGAGGCAGTCAAAATGATCCTTAGAATTCTTCCCCACCTTATTCCTGTGCTGAGATACAGGCTGCTCCAACCTGCTGTAAAATGCTTGATTTCGAGAGTGAGCGAAACTAATGAAAACATTGTTGGGGTAAAACCTAAAGGGAAAGACCTAGCACCAAATCCAATTTGCCATCTGATCTAACTTCTGGAGGCAGTCAAAATGATCCTTAGAATTCTTCCCTACCTTATTCCTGTGCTGAGATACAGGCTGCTCCAACCTGCTGTAAAATGCTTGATTTCGAGAGTGAGCGAAACTAATGAAAACATTGTTGGGGTAAAACCTAAAGGGAAAGACCTAGCACCAAATCCAATTTGCCATCTGATCTAACTTCTGGAAGCAGTCAAAATGAGTATTTGAATTCTTCCCTACCTTATTCCTGTGCTGAGATACAGGCTGCTCCAACCTGCTGTAAAATGCTTGATTTCGAGAGTGAGCGAAACTAATGAAAACATTGTTGGGGTAAAACCTAAAGGGAAAGACCTAGCACCAAATCCAATTTGCCATCTGATCTAACTTCTGGAGGCAGTCAAAATGATCCTTAGAATTCTTCCCTACCTTATTCCTGTGCTGAGATACAGGCTGCTCCAACCTGCTGTAAAATGCTTGATTTCGAGAGTGAGCGAAACTAATGAAAACATTGTTGGGGTAAAACCTAAAGGGAAAGACCTAGCACCAAATCCAATTTGCCATCTGATCTAACTTCTGGAGGCAGTCAAAATGATCCTTAGAATTCTTCCCCACCTTATTCCTGTGCTGAGATACAGGCTGCTCCAACCTGCTGTAAAATGCTTGATTTCGAGAGTGAGCGAAACTAATGAAAACATTGTTGGGGTAAAACCTAAAGGGAAAGACCTAGCACCAAATTCCATTGGCCATCTGATCTAACTTCTGGAGGCAGTCAAAATGAGTATTAGAATTCTTCCCTACCTTATTCCTGTGCTGAGATACAGGCTGCTCCAACCTGCTGTAAAATGCTTGATTTCGAGAGTGAGCGAAACTAATGAAAACATTGTTGGGGTAAAACCTAAAGGGAAAGACCTAGCACCAAATCCAATTTGCCATCTGATCTAACTTCTGGAGGCAGTCAAAATGATCCTTAGAATTCTTCCCTACCTTATTCCTGTGCTGAGATACAGGCTGCTCCAACCTGCTGTAAAATGCTTGATTTCGAGAGTGAGCGAAACTAATGAAAACATTGTTGGGGTAAAACCTAAAGGGAAAGACCTAGCACCAAATCCAATTTGCCATCTGATCTAACTTCTGGAGGCAGTCAAAATGAGTATTTAAATTCTTCCCTACCTTATTCCTGTGCTGAGATACAGGCTGCTCCAACCTGCTGTAAAATGCTTGATTTCGAGAGTGAGCGAAACTAATGAAAACATTGTTGGGGTAAAACCTAAAGGGAAAGACCTAGCACCAAATCCAATTTGCCATCTGATCTAACTTCTGGAGGCAGTCAAAATGAGCCTTAGAATTCTTCCCTACCTTATTCCTGTGCTGAGATACAGGCTGCTCCAACCTGCTGTAAAATGCTTGATTTCGAGAGTGAGCGAAACTAATGAAAACATTGTTGGGGTAAAACCTAAAGGGAAAGACTTAGCACCAAATCCAATTTGCCATCTGATCTAACTTCTGGAGGCAGTCAAAATGCTCCTTAGAATTCTTCCCTACCTTATTCCTGTGCTGAGATACAGGCTGCTCCAACCTGCTGTAAAATGCTTGATTTCGAGAGTGAGCGAAACTAATGAAAACATTGTTGGGGTAAAACCTAAAGGGAAAGACCTAGCACCAAATCCAATTTGCCATCTGATCTAACTTCTGGAGGCAGTCAAAATGAGTATTTAAATTCTTCCCTACCTTATTCCTGTGCTGAGATACAGGCTGCTCCAACCTGCTGTAAAATGCTTGATTTCGAGAGTGAGCGAAACTAATGAAAACATTGTTGGGGTAAAACCTAAAGGGAAAGACCTAGCACCAAATCCAATTTGCCATCTGATCTAACTTCTGGAGGCAGTCAAAATGAGCCTTAGAATTCTTCCCTACCTTATTCCTGTGCTGAGATACAGGCTGCTCCAACCTGCTGTAAAATGCTTGATTTCGAGAGTGAGCGAAACTAATGAAAACATTGTTGGGGTAAAACCTAAAGGGAAAGACTTAGCACCAAATCCAATTTGCCATCTGATCTAACTTCTGGAGGCAGTCAAAATGCTCCTTAGAATTCTTCCCTACCTTATTCCTGTGCTGAGATACAGGCTGCTCCAACCTGCTGTAAAATGCTTGATTTCGAGAGTGAGCGAAACTAATGAAAACATTGTTGGGGTAAAACCTAAAGGGAAAGACCTAGCACCAAATCCAATTTGCCATCTGATCTAACTTCTGGAGGCAGTCAAAATGATCCTTAGAATTCTTCCCTACCTTATTCCTGTGCTGAGATACAGGCTGCTCCAACCTGCTGTAAAATGCTTGATTTCGAGAGTGAGCGAAACTAATGAAAACATTGTTGGGGTAAAACCTAAAGGGAAAGACCTAGCACCAAATCCAATTTGCCATCTGATCTAACTTCTGGAGGCAGTCAAAATGAGCCTTAGAATTCTTCCCTACCTTATTCCTGTGCTGAGATACAGGCTGCTCCAACCTGCTGTAAAATGCTTGATTTCGAGAGTGAGCGAAACTAATGAAAACATTGTTGGGGTAAAACCTAAAGGGAAAGACCTAGCACCAAATCCAATTTGCCATCTGATCTAACTTCTGGAGGCAGTCAAAATGATCCTTAGAATTCTTCCCTACCTTATTCCTGTGCTGAGATACAGGCTGCTCCAACCTGCTGTAAAATGCTTGATTTCGAGAGTGAGCGAAACTAATGAAAACATTGTTGGGGTAAAACCTAAAGGGAAAGACCTAGCACCAAATCCAATTTGCCATCTGATCTAACTTCTGGAGGCAGTCAAAATGAGTATTTAAATTCTTCCCTACCTTATTCCTGTGCTGAGATACAGGCTGCTCCAACCTGCTGTAAAATGCTTGATTTCGAGAGTGAGCGAAACTAATGAAAACATTGTTGGGGTAAAACCTAAAGGGAAAGACCTAGCACCAAATCCAATTTGCCATCTGATCTAACTTCTGGAGGCAGTCAAAATGATCCTTAGAATTCTTCCCTACCTTATTCCTGTGCTGAGATACAGGCTGCTCCAACCTGCTGTAAAATGCTTGATTTCGAGAGTGAGCGAAACTAATGAAAACATTGTTGGGGTAAAACCTAAAGGGAAAGACCTAGCACCAAATCCAATTTGCCATCTGATCTAACTTCTGGAGGCAGTCAAAATGATCCTTAGAATTCTTCCCTACCTTATTCCTGTGCTGAGATACAGGCTGCTCCAACCTGCTGTAAAATGCTTGATTTCGAGAGTGAGCGAAACTAATGAAAACATTGTTGGGGTAAAACCTAAAGGGAAAGACCTAGCACCAAATCCAATTTGCCATCTGATCTAACTTCTGGAGGCAGTCAAAATGATCCTTAGAATTCTTCCCTACCTTATTCCTGTGCTGAGATACAGGCTGCTCCAACCTGCTGTAAAATGCTTGATTTCGAGAGTGAGCGAAACTAATGAAAACATTGTTGGGGTAAAACCTAAAGGGAAAGACCTAGCACCAAATCCAATTTGCCATCTGATCTAACTTCTGGAGGCAGTCAAAATGATCCTTAGAATTCTTCCCTACCTTATTCCTGTGCTGAGATACAGGCTGCTCCAACCTGCTGTAAAATGCTTGATTTCGAGAGTGAGCGAAACTAATGAAAACATTGTTGGGGTAAAACCTAAAGGGAAAGACCTAGCACCAAATCCAATTTGCCATCTGATCTAACTTCTGGAGGCAGTCAAAATGAGTATTAGAATTCTTCCCTACCTTATTCCTGTGCTGAGATACAGGCTGCTCCAACCTGCTGTAAAATGCTTGATTTCGAGAGTGAGCGAAACTAATGAAAACATTGTTGGGGTAAAACCTAAAGGGAAAGACCTAGCACCAAATCCAATTTGCCATCTGATCTAACTTCTGGAGGCAGTCAAAATGATCCTTAGAATTCTTCCCTACCTTATTCCTGTGCTGAGATACAGGCTGCTCCAACCTGCTGTAAAATGCTTGATTTCGAGAGTGAGCGAAACTAATGAAAACATTGTTGGGGTAAAACCTAAAGGGAAAGACCTAGCACCAAATCCAATTTGCCATCTGATCTAACTTCTGGAGGCAGTCAAAATGAGTATTTAAATTCTTCCCTACCTTATTCCTGTGCTGAGATACAGGCTGCTCCAACCTGCTGTAAAATGCTTGATTTCGAGAGTGAGCGAAACTAATGAAAACATTGTTGGGGTAAAACCTAAAGGGAAAGACCTAGCACCAAATCCAATTTGCCATCTGATCTAACTTCTGGAGGCAGTCAAAATGAGCCTTAGAATTCTTCCCTACCTTATTCCTGTGCTGAGATACAGGCTGCTCCAACCTGCTGTAAAATGCTTGATTTCGAGAGTGAGCGAAACTAATGAAAACATTGTTGGGGTAAAACCTAAAGGGAAAGACTTAGCACCAAATCCAATTTGCCATCTGATCTAACTTCTGGAGGCAGTCAAAATGCTCCTTAGAATTCTTCCCTACCTTATTCCTGTGCTGAGATACAGGCTGCTCCAACCTGCTGTAAAATGCTTGATTTCGAGAGTGAGCGAAACTAATGAAAACATTGTTGGGGTAAAACCTAAAGGGAAAGACCTAGCACCAAATCCAATTTGCCATCTGATCTAACTTCTGGAGGCAGTCAAAATGAGTATTTAAATTCTTCCCTACCTTATTCCTGTGCTGAGATACAGGCTGCTCCAACCTGCTGTAAAATGCTTGATTTCGAGAGTGAGCGAAACTAATGAAAACATTGTTGGGGTAAAACCTAAAGGGAAAGACCTAGCACCAAATCCAATTTGCCATCTGATCTAACTTCTGGAGGCAGTCAAAATGAGTATTTGAATTCTTCCCTACCTTATTCCTGTGCTGAGATACAGGCTGCTCCAACCTGCTGTAAAATGCTTGATTTCGAGAGTGAGCGAAACTAATGAAAACATTGTTGGGGTAAAACCTAAAGGGAAAGACCTAGCACCAAATCCAATTTGCCATCTGATCTAACTTCTGGAGGCAGTCAAAATGATCCTTAGAATTCTTCCCTACCTTATTCCTGTGCTGAGATACAGGCTGCTCCAACCTGCTGTAAAATGCTTGATTTCGAGAGTGAGCGAAACTAATGAAAACATTGTTGGGGTAAAACCTAAAGGGAAAGACCTAGCACCAAATCCAATTTGCCATCTGATCTAACTTCTGGAGGCAGTCAAAATGATCCTTAGAATTCTTCCCCACCTTATTCCTGTGCTGAGATACAGGCTGCTCCAACCTGCTGTAAAATGCTTGATTTCGAGAGTGAGCGAAACTAATGAAAACATTGTTGGGGTAAAACCTAAAGGGAAAGACCTAGCACCAAATTCCATTGGCCATCTGATCTAACTTCTGGAGGCAGTCAAAATGAGTATTAGAATTCTTCCCTACCTTATTCCTGTGCTGAGATACAGGCTGCTCCAACCTGCTGTAAAATGCTTGATTTCGAGAGTGAGCGAAACTAATGAAAACATTGTTGGGGTAAAACCTAAAGGGAAAGACCTAGCACCAAATCCAATTTGCCATCTGATCTAACTTCTGGAGGCAGTCAAAATGCTCCTTAGAATTCTTCCCTACCTTATTCCTGTGCTGAGATACAGGCTGCTCCAACCTGCTGTAAAATGCTTGATTTCGAGAGTGAGCGAAACTAATGAAAACATTGTTGGGGTAAAACCTAAAGGGAAAGACCTAGCACCAAATCCAATTTGCCATCTGATCTAACTTCTGGAGGCAGTCAAAATGATCCTTAGAATTCTTCCCTACCTTATTCCTGTGCTGAGATACAGGCTGCTCCAACCTGCTGTAAAATGCTTGATTTCGAGAGTGAGCGAAACTAATGAAAACATTGTTGGGGTAAAACCTAAAGGGAAAGACCTAGCACCAAATCCAATTTGCCATCTGATCTAACTTCTGGAGGCAGTCAAAATGAGCCTTAGAATTCTTCCCTACCTTATTCCTGTGCTGAGATACAGGCTGCTCCAACCTGCTGTAAAATGCTTGATTTCGAGAGTGAGCGAAACTAATGAAAACATTGTTGGGGTAAAACCTAAAGGGAAAGACTTAGCACCAAATCCAATTTGCCATCTGATCTAACTTCTGGAGGCAGTCAAAATGCTCCTTAGAATTCTTCCCTACCTTATTCCTGTGCTGAGATACAGGCTGCTCCAACCTGCTGTAAAATGCTTGATTTCGAGAGTGAGCGAAACTAATGAAAACATTGTTGGGGTAAAACCTAAAGGGAAAGACCTAGCACCAAATCCAATTTGCCATCTGATCTAACTTCTGGAGGCAGTCAAAATGAGTATTTAAATTCTTCCCTACCTTATTCCTGTGCTGAGATACAGGCTGCTCCAACCTGCTGTAAAATGCTTGATTTCGAGAGTGAGCGAAACTAATGAAAACATTGTTGGGGTAAAACCTAAAGGGAAAGACCTAGCACCAAATCCAATTTGCCATCTGATCTAACTTCTGGAGGCAGTCAAAATGAGCCTTAGAATTCTTCCCTACCTTATTCCTGTGCTGAGATACAGGCTGCTCCAACCTGCTGTAAAATGCTTGATTTCGAGAGTGAGCGAAACTAATGAAAACATTGTTGGGGTAAAACCTAAAGGGAAAGACTTAGCACCAAATCCAATTTGCCATCTGATCTAACTTCTGGAGGCAGTCAAAATGCTCCTTAGAATTCTTCCCTACCTTATTCCTGTGCTGAGATACAGGCTGCTCCAACCTGCTGTAAAATGCTTGATTTCGAGAGTGAGCGAAACTAATGAAAACATTGTTGGGGTAAAACCTAAAGGGAAAGACCTAGCACCAAATCCAATTTGCCATCTGATCTAACTTCTGGAGGCAGTCAAAATGATCCTTAGAATTCTTCCCTACCTTATTCCTGTGCTGAGATACAGGCTGCTCCAACCTGCTGTAAAATGCTTGATTTCGAGAGTGAGCGAAACTAATGAAAACATTGTTGGGGTAAAACCTAAAGGGAAAGACCTAGCACCAAATCCAATTTGCCATCTGATCTAACTTCTGGAGGCAGTCAAAATGAGCCTTAGAATTCTTCCCTACCTTATTCCTGTGCTGAGATACAGGCTGCTCCAACCTGCTGTAAAATGCTTGATTTCGAGAGTGAGCGAAACTAATGAAAACATTGTTGGGGTAAAACCTAAAGGGAAAGACCTAGCACCAAATCCAATTTGCCATCTGATCTAACTTCTGGAGGCAGTCAAAATGATCCTTAGAATTCTTCCCTACCTTATTCCTGTGCTGAGATACAGGCTGCTCCAACCTGCTGTAAAATGCTTGATTTCGAGAGTGAGCGAAACTAATGAAAACATTGTTGGGGTAAAACCTAAAGGGAAAGACCTAGCACCAAATCCAATTTGCCATCTGATCTAACTTCTGGAGGCAGTCAAAATGAGTATTTAAATTCTTCCCTACCTTATTCCTGTGCTGAGATACAGGCTGCTCCAACCTGCTGTAAAATGCTTGATTTCGAGAGTGAGCGAAACTAATGAAAACATTGTTGGGGTAAAACCTAAAGGGAAAGACCTAGCACCAAATCCAATTTGCCATCTGATCTAACTTCTGGAGGCAGTCAAAATGATCCTTAGAATTCTTCCCTACCTTATTCCTGTGCTGAGATACAGGCTGCTCCAACCTGCTGTAAAATGCTTGATTTCGAGAGTGAGCGAAACTAATGAAAACATTGTTGGGGTAAAACCTAAAGGGAAAGACCTAGCACCAAATCCAATTTGCCATCTGATCTAACTTCTGGAGGCAGTCAAAATGAGTATTTAAATTCTTCCCTACCTTATTCCTGTGCTGAGATACAGGCTGCTCCAACCTGCTGTAAAATGCTTGATTTCGAGAGTGAGCGAAACTAATGAAAACATTGTTGGGGTAAAACCTAAAGGGAAAGACCTAGCACCAAATCCAATTTGCCATCTGATCTAACTTCTGGAGGCAGTCAAAATGAGCCTTAGAATTCTTCCCTACCTTATTCCTGTGCTGAGATACAGGCTGCTCCAACCTGCTGTAAAATGCTTGATTTCGAGAGTGAGCGAAACTAATGAAAACATTGTTGGGGTAAAACCTAAAGGGAAAGACTTAGCACCAAATCCAATTTGCCATCTGATCTAACTTCTGGAGGCAGTCAAAATGCTCCTTAGAATTCTTCCCTACCTTATTCCTGTGCTGAGATACAGGCTGCTCCAACCTGCTGTAAAATGCTTGATTTCGAGAGTGAGCGAAACTAATGAAAACATTGTTGGGGTAAAACCTAAAGGGAAAGACCTAGCACCAAATCCAATTTGCCATCTGATCTAACTTCTGGAGGCAGTCAAAATGAGTATTTAAATTCTTCCCTACCTTATTCCTGTGCTGAGATACAGGCTGCTCCAACCTGCTGTAAAATGCTTGATTTCGAGAGTGAGCGAAACTAATGAAAACATTGTTGGGGTAAAACCTAAAGGGAAAGACCTAGCACCAAATCCAATTTGCCATCTGATCTAACTTCTGGAGGCAGTCAAAATGATCCTTAGAATTCTTCCCTACCTTATTCCTGTGCTGAGATACAGGCTGCTCCAACCTGCTGTAAAATGCTTGATTTCGAGAGTGAGCGAAACTAATGAAAACATTGTTGGGGTAAAACCTAAAGGGAAAGACCTAGCACCAAATCCAATTTGCCATCTGATCTAACTTCTGGAGGCAGTCAAAATGAGCCTTAGAATTCTTCCCTACCTTATTCCTGTGCTGAGATACAGGCTGCTCCAACCTGCTGTAAAATGCTTGATTTCGAGAGTGAGCGAAACTAATGAAAACATTGTTGGGGTAAAACCTAAAGGGAAAGACCTAGCACCAAATCCAATTTGCCATCTGATCTAACTTCTGGAGGCAGTCAAAATGATCCTTAGAATTCTTCCCTACCTTATTCCTGTGCTGAGATACAGGCTGCTCCAACCTGCTGTAAAATGCTTGATTTCGAGAGTGAGCGAAACTAATGAAAACATTGTTGGGGTAAAACCTAAAGGGAAAGACCTAGCACCAAATCCAATTTGCCATCTGATCTAACTTCTGGAGGCAGTCAAAATGAGTATTTAAATTCTTCCCTACCTTATTCCTGTGCTGAGATACAGGCTGCTCCAACCTGCTGTAAAATGCTTGATTTCGAGAGTGAGCGAAACTAATGAAAACATTGTTGGGGTAAAACCTAAAGGGAAAGACCTAGCACCAAATCCAATTTGCCATCTGATCTAACTTCTGGAGGCAGTCAAAATGATCCTTAGAATTCTTCCCTACCTTATTCCTGTGCTGAGATACAGGCTGCTCCAACCTGCTGTAAAATGCTTGATTTCGAGAGTGAGCGAAACTAATGAAAACATTGTTGGGGTAAAACCTAAAGGGAAAGACCTAGCACCAAATCCAATTTGCCATCTGATCTAACTTCTGGAGGCAGTCAAAATGATCCTTAGAATTCTTCCCTACCTTATTCCTGTGCTGAGATACAGGCTGCTCCAACCTGCTGTAAAATGCTTGATTTCGAGAGTGAGCGAAACTAATGAAAACATTGTTGGGGTAAAACCTAAAGGGAAAGACCTAGCACCAAATCCAATTTGCCATCTGATCTAACTTCTGGAGGCAGTCAAAATGATCCTTAGAATTCTTCCCTACCTTATTCCTGTGCTGAGATACAGGCTGCTCCAACCTGCTGTAAAATGCTTGATTTCGAGAGTGAGCGAAACTAATGAAAACATTGTTGGGGTAAAACCTAAAGGGAAAGACCTAGCACCAAATCCAATTTGCCATCTGATCTAACTTCTGGAGGCAGTCAAAATGATCCTTAGAATTCTTCCCTACCTTATTCCTGTGCTGAGATACAGGCTGCTCCAACCTGCTGTAAAATGCTTGATTTCGAGAGTGAGCGAAACTAATGAAAACATTGTTGGGGTAAAACCTAAAGGGAAAGACCTAGCACCAAATCCAATTTGCCATCTGATCTAACTTCTGGAGGCAGTCAAAATGATCCTTAGAATTCTTCCCTACCTTATTCCTGTGCTGAGATACAGGCTGCTCCAACCTGCTGTAAAATGCTTGATTTCGAGAGTGAGCGAAACTAATGAAAACATTGTTGGGGTAAAACCTAAAGGGAAAGACCTAGCACCAAATCCAATTTGCCATCTGATCTAACTTCTGGAGGCAGTCAAAATGATCCTTAGAATTCTTCCCTACCTTATTCCTGTGCTGAGATACAGGCTGCTCCAACCTGCTGTAAAATGCTTGATTTCGAGAGTGAGCGAAACTAATGAAAACATTGTTGGGGTAAAACCTAAAGGGAAAGACCTAGCACCAAATCCAATTTGCCATCTGATCTAACTTCTGGAGGCAGTCAAAATGATCCTTAGAATTCTTCCCTACCTTATTCCTGTGCTGAGATACAGGCTGCTCCAACCTGCTGTAAAATGCTTGATTTCGAGAGTGAGCGAAACTAATGAAAACATTGTTGGGGTAAAACCTAAAGGGAAAGACCTAGCACCAAATCCAATTTGCCATCTGATCTAACTTCTGGAGGCAGTCAAAATGATCCTTAGAATTCTTCCCTACCTTATTCCTGTGCTGAGATACAGGCTGCTCCAACCTGCTGTAAAATGCTTGATTTCGAGAGTGAGCGAAACTAATGAAAACATTGTTGGGGTAAAACCTAAAGGGAAAGACCTAGCACCAAATCCAATTTGCCATCTGATCTAACTTCTGGAGGCAGTCAAAATGAGTATTTAAATTCTTCCCTACCTTATTCCTGTGCTGAGATACAGGCTGCTCCAACCTGCTGTAAAATGCTTGATTTCGAGAGTGAGCGAAACTAATGAAAACATTGTTGGGGTAAAACCTAAAGGGAAAGACCTAGCACCAAATCCAATTTGCCATCTGATCTAACTTCTGGAGGCAGTCAAAATGATCCTTAGAATTCTTCCCTACCTTATTCCTGTGCTGAGATACAGGCTGCTCCAACCTGCTGTAAAATGCTTGATTTCGAGAGTGAGCGAAACTAATGAAAACATTGTTGGGGTAAAACCTAAAGGGAAAGACCTAGCACCAAATCCAATTTGCCATCTGATCTAACTTCTGGAGGCAGTCAAAATGATCCTTAGAATTCTTCCCTACCTTATTCCTGTGCTGAGATACAGGCTGCTCCAACCTGCTGTAAAATGCTTGATTTCGAGAGTGAGCGAAACTAATGAAAACATTGTTGGGGTAAAACCTAAAGGGAAAGACCTAGCACCAAATCCAATTTGCCATCTGATCTAACTTCTGGAGGCAGTCAAAATGATCCTTAGAATTCTTCCCTACCTTATTCCTGTGCTGAGATACAGGCTGCTCCAACCTGCTGTAAAATGCTTGATTTCGAGAGTGAGCGAAACTAATGAAAACATTGTTGGGGTAAAACCTAAAGGGAAAGACCTAGCACCAAATCCAATTTGCCATCTGATCTAACTTCTGGAGGCAGTCAAAATGATCCTTAGAATTCTTCCCTACCTTATTCCTGTGCTGAGATACAGGCTGCTCCAACCTGCTGTAAAATGCTTGATTTCGAGAGTGAGCGAAACTAATGAAAACATTGTTGGGGTAAAACCTAAAGGGAAAGACCTAGCACCAAATCCAATTTGCCATCTGATCTAACTTCTGGAGGCAGTCAAAATGATCCTGAGAATTCTTCCCTACCTTATTCCTGTGCTGAGATACAGGCTGCTCCAACCTGCTGTAAAATGCTTGATTTCGAGAGTGAGCGAAACTAATGAAAACATTGTTGGGGTAAAACCTAAAGGGAAAGACCTAGCACCAAATCCAATTTGCCATCTGATCTAACTTCTGGAGGCAGTCAAAATGATCCTTAGAATTCTTCCCTACCTTATTCCTGTGCTGAGATACAGGCTGCTCCAACCTGCTGTAAAATGCTTGATTTCGAGAGTGAGCGAAACTAATGAAAACATTGTTGGGGTAAAACCTAAAGGGAAAGACCTAGCACCAAATCCAATTTGCCATCTGATCTAACTTCTGGAGGCAGTCAAAATGATCCTTAGAATTCTTCCCTACCTTATTCCTGTGCTGAGATACAGGCTGCTCCAACCTGCTGTAAAATGCTTGATTTCGAGAGTGAGCGAAACTAATGAAAACATTGTTGGGGTAAAACCTAAAGGGAAAGACCTAGCACCAAATCCAATTTGCCATCTGATCTAACTTCTGGAGGCAGTCAAAATGATCCTTAGAATTCTTCCCTACCTTATTCCTGTGCTGAGATACAGGCTGCTCCAACCTGCTGTAAAATGCTTGATTTCGAGAGTGAGCGAAACTAATGAAAACATTGTTGGGGTAAAACCTAAAGGGAAAGACCTAGCACCAAATCCAATTTGCCATCTGATCTAACTTCTGGAGGCAGTCAAAATGAGCCTTAGAATTCTTCCCTACCTTATTCCTGTGCTGAGATACAGGCTGCTCCAACCTGCTGTAAAATGCTTGATTTCGAGAGTGAGCGAAACTAATGAAAACATTGTTGGGGTAAAACCTAAAGGGAAAGACCTAGCACCAAATCCAATTTGCCATCTGATCTAACTTCTGGAGGCAGTCAAAATGATCCTTAGAATTCTTCCCTACCTTATTCCTGTGCTGAGATACAGGCTGCTCCAACCTGCTGTAAAATGCTTGATTTCGAGAGTGAGCGAAACTAATGAAAACATTGTTGGGGTAAAACCTAAAGGGAAAGACCTAGCACCAAATCCAATTTGCCATCTGATCTAACTTCTGGAGGCAGTCAAAATGATCCTTAGAATTCTTCCCTACCTTATTCCTGTGCTGAGATACAGGCTGCTCCAACCTGCTGTAAAATGCTTGATTTCGAGAGTGAGCGAAACTAATGAAAACATTGTTGGGGTAAAACCTAAAGGGAAAGACCTAGCACCAAATTCCATTGGCCATCTGATCTAACTTCTGGAGGCAGTCAAAATGATCCTTAGAATTCTTCCCTACCTTATTCCTGTGCTGAGATACAGGCTGCTCCAACCTGCTGTAAAATGCTTGATTTCGAGAGTGAGCGAAACTAATGAAAACATTGTTGGGGTAAAACCTAAAGGGAAAGACCTAGCACCAAATCCAATTTGCCATCTGATCTAACTTCTGGAGGCAGTCAAAATGATCCTTAGAATTCTTCCCTACCTTATTCCTGTGCTGAGATACAGGCTGCTCCAACCTGCTGTAAAATGCTTGATTTCGAGAGTGAGCGAAACTAATGAAAACATTGTTGGGGTAAAACCTAAAGGGAAAGACCTAGCACCAAATCCAATTTGCCATCTGATCTAACTTCTGGAGGCAGTCAAAATGATCCTTAGAATTCTTCCCTACCTTATTCCTGTGCTGAGATACAGGCTGCTCCAACCTGCTGTAAAATGCTTGATTTCGAGAGTGAGCGAAACTAATGAAAACATTGTTGGGGTAAAACCTAAAGGGAAAGACCTAGCACCAAATCCAATTTGCCATCTGATCTAACTTCTGGAGGCAGTCAAAATGATCCTTAGAATTCTTCCCTACCTTATTCCTGTGCTGAGATACAGGCTGCTCCAACCTGCTGTAAAATGCTTGATTTCGAGAGTGAGCGAAACTAATGAAAACATTGTTGGGGTAAAACCTAAAGGGAAAGACCTAGCACCAAATCCAATTTGCCATCTGATCTAACTTCTGGAGGCAGTCAAAATGATCCTTAGAATTCTTCCCTACCTTATTCCTGTGCTGAGATACAGGCTGCTCCAACCTGCTGTAAAATGCTTGATTTCGAGAGTGAGCGAAACTAATGAAAACATTGTTGGGGTAAAACCTAAAGGGAAAGACCTAGCACCAAATCCAATTTGCCATCTGATCTAACTTCTGGAGGCAGTCAAAATGATCCTTAGAATTCTTCCCTACCTTATTCCTGTGCTGAGATACAGGCTGCTCCAACCTGCTGTAAAATGCTTGATTTCGAGAGTGAGCGAAACTAATGAAAACATTGTTGGGGTAAAACCTAAAGGGAAAGACCTAGCACCAAATCCAATTTGCCATCTGATCTAACTTCTGGAGGCAGTCAAAATGAGCCTTAGAATTCTTCCCTACCTTATTCCTGTGCTGAGATACAGGCTGCTCCAACCTGCTGTAAAATGCTTGATTTCGAGAGTGAGCGAAACTAATGAAAACATTGTTGGGGTAAAACCTAAAGGGAAAGACCTAGCACCAAATCCAATTTGCCATCTGATCTAACTTCTGGAGGCAGTCAAAATGATCCTTAGAATTCTTCCCTACCTTATTCCTGTGCTGAGATACAGGCTGCTCCAACCTGCTGTAAAATGCTTGATTTCGAGAGTGAGCGAAACTAATGAAAACATTGTTGGGGTAAAACCTAAAGGGAAAGACCTAGCACCAAATCCAATTTGCCATCTGATCTAACTTCTGGAGGCAGTCAAAATGATCCTTAGAATTCTTCCCTACCTTATTCCTGTGCTGAGATACAGGCTGCTCCAACCTGCTGTAAAATGCTTGATTTCGAGAGTGAGCGAAACTAATGAAAACATTGTTGGGGTAAAACCTAAAGGGAAAGACCTAGCACCAAATCCAATTTGCCATCTGATCTAACTTCTGGAGGCAGTCAAAATGAGTATTTGAATTCTTCCCTACCTTATTCCTGTGCTGAGATACAGGCTGCTCCAACCTGCTGTAAAATGCTTGATTTCGAGAGTGAGCGAAACTAATGAAAACATTGTTGGGGTAAAACCTAAAGGGAAAGACCTAGCACCAAATTCCATTGGCCATCTGATCTAACTTCTGGAGGCAGTCAAAATGATCCTTAGAATTCTTCCCTACCTTATTCCTGTGCTGAGATACAGGCTGCTCCAACCTGCTGTAAAATGCTTGATTTCGAGAGTGAGCGAAACTAATGAAAACATTGTTGGGGTAAAACCTAAAGGGAAAGACCTAGCACCAAATCCAATTTGCCATCTGATCTAACTTCTGGAGGCAGTCAAAATGATCCTTAGAATTCCTCCCTACCTTATTCCTGTGCTGAGATACAGGCTGCTCCAACCTGCTGTAAAATGCTTGATTTCGAGAGTGAGCGAAACTAATGAAAACATTGTTGGGGTAAAACCTAAAGGGAAAGACCTAGCACCAAATCCAATTTGCCATCTGATCTAACTTCTGGAGGCAGTCAAAATGATCCTTAGAATTCTTCCCTACCTTATTCCTGTGCTGAGATACAGGCTGCTCCAACCTGCTGTAAAATGCTTGATTTCGAGAGTGAGCGAAACTAATGAAAACATTGTTGGGGTAAAATCTAAAGGGAAAGACCTAGCACCAAATCCAATTTGCCATCTGATCTAACTTCTGGAGGCAGTCAAAATGATCCTTAGAATTCTTCCCTACCTTATTCCTGTGCTGAGATACAGGCTGCTCCAACCTGCTGTAAAATGCTTGATTTCGAGAGTGAGCGAAACTAATGAAAACATTGTTGGGGTAAAACCTAAAGGGAAAGACCTAGCACCAAATCCAATTTGCCATCTGATCTAACTTCTGGAGGCAGTCAAAATGAGTATTTGAATTCTTCCCTACCTTATTCCTGTGCTGAGATACAGGCTGCTACAACCTGCTGTAAAATGCTTGATTTCGAGAGTGAGCGAAACTAATGAAAACATTGTTGGGGTAAAACCTAAAGGGAAAGACCTAGCACCAAATTCCATTGGCCATCTGATCTAACTTCTGGAGGCAGTCAAAATGAGCCTTAGAATTCTTCCCTACCTTATTCCTGTGCTGAGATACAGGCTGCTCCAACCTGCTGTAAAATGCTTGATTTCGAGAGTGAGCGAAACTAATGAAAACATTGTTGGGGTAAAACCTAAAGGGAAAGACCTAGCACCAAATCCAATTTGCCATCTGATCTAACTTCTGGAGGCAGTCAAAATGATCCTTAGAATTCTTCCCTACCTTATTCCTGTGCTGAGATACAGGCTGCTCCAACCTGCTGTAAAATGCTTGATTTCGAGAGTGAGCGAAACTAATGAAAACATTGTTGGGGTAAAACCTAAAGGGAAAGACCTAGCACCAAATTCCATTGGCCATCTGATCTAACTTCTGGAGGCAGTCAAAATGAGTATTAGAATTCTTCCCTACCTTATTCCTGTGCTGAGATACAGGCTGCTCCAACCTGCTGTAAAATGCTTGATTTCGAGAGTGAGCGAAACTAATGAAAACATTGTTGGGGTAAAACCTAAAGGGAAAGACCTAGCACCAAATCCAATTTGCCATCTGATCTAACTTCTGGAGGCAGTCAAAATGATCCTTAGAATTCTTCCCTACCTTATTCCTGTGCTGAGATACAGGCTGCTCCAACCTGCTGTAAAATGCTTGATTTCGAGAGTGAGCGAAACTAATGAAAACATTGTTGGGGTAAAACCTAAAGGGAAAGACCTAGCACCAAATCCAATTTGCCATCTGATCTAACTTCTGGAGGCAGTCAAAATGAGCATTTAAATTCTTCCCTACCTTATTCCTGTGCTGAGATACAGGCTGCTCCAACCTGCTGTAAAATGCTTGATTTCGAGAGTGAGCGAAACTAATGAAAACATTGTTGGGGTAAAACCTAAAGGGAAAGACCTAGCACCAAATCCAATTTGCCATCTGATCTAACTTCTGGAGGCAGTCAAAATGATCCTTAGAATTCTTCCCTACCTTATTCCTGTGCTGAGATACAGGCTGCTCCAACCTGCTGTAAAATGCTTGATTTCGAGAGTGAGCGAAACTAATGAAAACATTGTTGGGGTAAAACCTAAAGGGAAAGACCTAGCACCAAATCCAATTTGCCATCTGATCTAACTTCTGGAGGCAGTCAAAATGATCCTTAGAATTCTACCCTACCTTATTCCTGTGCTGAGATACAGGCTGCTCCAACCTGCTGTAAAATGCTTGATTTCGAGAGTGAGCGAAACTAATGAAAACATTGTTGGGGTAAAACCTAAAGGGAAAGACCTAGCACCAAATCCAATTTGCCATCTGATCTAACTTCTGGAGGCAGTCAAAATGATCCTTAGAATTCTTCCCTGCCTTATTCCTGTGCTGAGATACAGGCTGCTCCAACCTGCTGTAAAATGCTTGATTTCGAGAGTGAGCGAAACTAATGAAAACATTGTTGGGGTAAAACCTAAAGGGAAAGACCTAGCACCAAATCCAATTTGCCATCTGATCTAACTTCTGGAGGCAGTCAAAATGATCCTTAGAATTCTTCCCTACCTTATTCCTGTGCTGAGATACAGGCTGCTCCAACCTGCTGTAAAATGCTTGATTTCGAGAGTGAGCGAAACTAATGAAAACATTGTTGGGGTAAAACCTAAAGGGAAAGACCTAGCACCAAATCCAATTTGCCATCTGATCTAACTTCTGGAGGCAGTCAAAATGATCCTTAGAATTCTTCCCTACCTTATTCCTGTGCTGAGATACAGGCTGCTCCAACCTGCTGTAAAATGCTTGATTTCGAGAGTGAGCGAAACTAATGAAAACATTGTTGGGGTAAAACCTAAAGGGAAAGACCTAGCACCAAATTCCATTGGCCATCTGATCTAACTTCTGGAGGCAGTCAAAATGAGTATTAGAATTCTTCCCTACCTTATTCCTGTGCTGAGATACAGGCTGCTCCAACCTGCTGTAAAATGCTTGATTTCGAGAGTGAGCGAAACTAATGAAAACATTGTTGGGGTAAAACCTAAAGGGAAAGACCTAGCACCAAATCCAATTTGCCATCTGATCTAACTTCTGGAGGCAGTCAAAATGAGCCTTAGAATTCCTCCCTACCTTATTCCTGTGCTGAGATACAGGCTGCTCCAACCTGCTGTAAAATGCTTGATTTCGAGAGTGAGCGAAACTAATGAAAACATTGTTGGGGTAAAACCTAAAGGGAAAGACCTAGCACCAAATCCAATTTGCCATCTGATCTAACTTCTGGAGGCAGTCAAAATGATCCTTAGAATTCTTCCCTACCTTATTCCTGTGCTGAGATACAGGCTGCTCCAACCTGCTGTAAAATGCTTGATTTCGAGAGTGAGCGAAACTAATGAAAACATTGTTGGGGTAAAACCTAAAGGGAAAGACCTAGCACCAAATCCAATTTGCCATCTGATCTAACTTCTGGAGGCAGTCAAAATGAGCCTTAGAATTCTTCCCTACCTTATTCCTGTGCTGAGATACAGGCTGCTCCAACCTGCTGTAAAATGCTTGATTTCGAGAGTGAGCGAAACTAATGAAAACATTGTTGGGGTAAAACCTAAAGGGAAAGACCTAGCACCAAATCCAATTTGCCATCTGATCTAACTTCTGGAGGCAGTCAAAATGATCCTTAGAATTCTTCCCTACCTTATTCCTGTGCTGAGATACAGGCTGCTCCAACCTGCTGTAAAATGCTTGATTTCGAGAGTGAGCGAAACTAATGAAAACATTGTTGGGGTAAAACCTAAAGGGAAAGACCTAGCACCAAATCCAATTTGCCATCTGATCTAACTTCTGGAGGCAGTCAAAATGATCCTTAGAATTCTTCCCTACCTTATTCCTGTGCTGAGATACAGGCTGCTCCAACCTGCTGTAAAATGCTTGATTTCGAGAGTGAGCGAAACTAATGAAAACATTGTTGGGGTAAAACCTAAAGGGAAAGACCTAGCACCAAATTCCATTGGCCATCTGATCTAACTTCTGGAGGCAGTCAAAATGAGTATTAGAATTCTTCCCTACCTTATTCCTGTGCTGAGATACAGGCTGCTCCAACCTGCTGTAAAATGCTTGATTTCGAGAGTGAGCGAAACTAATGAAAACATTGTTGGGGTAAAACCTAAAGGGAAAGACCTAGCACCAAATCCAATTTGCCATCTGATCTAACTTCTGGAGGCAGTCAAAATGATCCTTAGAATTCCTCCCTACCTTATTCCTGTGCTGAGATACAGGCTGCTCCAACCTGCTGTAAAATGCTTGATTTCGAGAGTGAGCGAAACTAATGAAAACATTGTTGGGGTAAAACCTAAAGGGAAAGACCTAGCACCAAATCCAATTTGCCATCTGATCTAACTTCTGGAGGCAGTCAAAATGATCCTTAGAATTCTTCCCTACCTTATTCCTGTGCTGAGATACAGGCTGCTCCAACCTGCTGTAAAATGCTTGATTTCGAGAGTGAGCGAAACTAATGAAAACATTGTTGGGGTAAAACCTAAAGGGAAAGACCTAGCACCAAATCCAATTTGCCATCTGATCTAACTTCTGGAGGCAGTCAAAATGATCCTTAGAATTCTTCCCTACCTTATTCCTGTGCTGAGATACAGGCTGCTCCAACCTGCTGTAAAATGCTTGATTTCGAGAGTGAGCGAAACTAATGAAAACATTGTTGGGGTAAAACCTAAAGGGAAAGACCTAGCACCAAATCCAATTTGCCATCTGATCTAACTTCTGGAGGCAGTCAAAATGATCCTTAGAATTCTTCCCTACCTTATTCCTGTGCTGAGATACAGGCTGCTCCAACCTGCTGTAAAATGCTTGATTTCGAGAGTGAGCGAAACTAATGAAAACATTGTTGGGGTAAAACCTAAAGGGAAAGACCTAGCACCAAATCCAATTTGCCATCTGATCTAACTTCTGGAGGCAGTCAAAATGATCCTTAGAATTCTTCCCTACCTTATTCCTGTGCTGAGATACAGGCTGCTCCAACCTGCTGTAAAATGCTTGATTTCGAGAGTGAGCGAAACTAATGAAAACATTGTTGGGGTAAAACCTAAAGGGAAAGACCTAGCACCAAATCCAATTTGCCATCTGATCTAACTTCTGGAGGCAGTCAAAATGAGCCTTAGAATTCTTCCCTACCTTATTCCTGTGCTGAGATACAGGCTGCTCCAACCTGCTGTAAAATGCTTGATTTCGAGAGTGAGCGAAACTAATGAAAACATTGTTGGGGTAAAACCTAAAGGGAAAGACCTAGCACCAAATCCAATTTGCCATCTGATCTAACTTCTGGAGGCAGTCAAAATGATCCTTAGAATTCTTCCCTACCTTATTCCTGTGCTGAGATACAGGCTGCTCCAACCTGCTGTAAAATGCTTGATTTCGAGAGTGAGCGAAACTAATGAAAACATTGTTGGGGTAAAACCTAAAGGGAAAGACCTAGCACCAAATTCCATTGGCCATCTGATCTAACTTCTGGAGGCAGTCAAAATGAGTATTAGAATTCTTCCCTACCTTATTCCTGTGCTGAGATACAGGCTGCTCCAACCTGCTGTAAAATGCTTGATTTCGAGAGTGAGCGAAACTAATGAAAACATTGTTGGGGTAAAACCTAAAGGGAAAGACCTAGCACCAAATCCAATTTGCCATCTGATCTAACTTCTGGAGGCAGTCAAAATGATCCTTAGAATTCTTCCCTACCTTATTCCTGTGCTGAGATACAGGCTGCTCCAACCTGCTGTAAAATGCTTGATTTCGAGAGTGAGCGAAACTAATGAAAACATTGTTGGGGTAAAACCTAAAGGGAAAGACCTAGCACCAAATCCAATTTGCCATCTGATCTAACTTCTGGAGGCAGTCAAAATGAGCATTTAAATTCTTCCCTACCTTATTCCTGTGCTGAGATACAGGCTGCTCCAACCTGCTGTAAAATGCTTGATTTCGAGAGTGAGCGAAACTAATGAAAACATTGTTGGGGTAAAACCTAAAGGGAAAGACCTAGCACCAAATCCAATTTGCCATCTGATCTAACTTCTGGAGGCAGTCAAAATGATCCTTAGAATTCTTCCCTACCTTATTCCTGTGCTGAGATACAGGCTGCTCCAACCTGCTGTAAAATGCTTGATTTCGAGAGTGAGCGAAACTAATGAAAACATTGTTGGGGTAAAACCTAAAGGGAAAGACCTAGCACCAAATCCAATTTGCCATCTGATCTAACTTCTGGAGGCAGTCAAAATGATCCTTAGAATTCTACCCTACCTTATTCCTGTGCTGAGATACAGGCTGCTCCAACCTGCTGTAAAATGCTTGATTTCGAGAGTGAGCGAAACTAATGAAAACATTGTTGGGGTAAAACCTAAAGGGAAAGACCTAGCACCAAATCCAATTTGCCATCTGATCTAACTTCTGGAGGCAGTCAAAATGATCCTTAGAATTCTTCCCTGCCTTATTCCTGTGCTGAGATACAGGCTGCTCCAACCTGCTGTAAAATGCTTGATTTCGAGAGTGAGCGAAACTAATGAAAACATTGTTGGGGTAAAACCTAAAGGGAAAGACCTAGCACCAAATCCAATTTGCCATCTGATCTAACTTCTGGAGGCAGTCAAAATGATCCTTAGAATTCTTCCCTACCTTATTCCTGTGCTGAGATACAGGCTGCTCCAACCTGCTGTAAAATGCTTGATTTCGAGAGTGAGCGAAACTAATGAAAACATTGTTGGGGTAAAACCTAAAGGGAAAGACCTAGCACCAAATCCAATTTGCCATCTGATCTAACTTCTGGAGGCAGTCAAAATGATCCTTAGAATTCTTCCCTACCTTATTCCTGTGCTGAGATACAGGCTGCTCCAACCTGCTGTAAAATGCTTGATTTCGAGAGTGAGCGAAACTAATGAAAACATTGTTGGGGTAAAACCTAAAGGGAAAGACCTAGCACCAAATTCCATTGGCCATCTGATCTAACTTCTGGAGGCAGTCAAAATGAGTATTAGAATTCTTCCCTACCTTATTCCTGTGCTGAGATACAGGCTGCTCCAACCTGCTGTAAAATGCTTGATTTCGAGAGTGAGCGAAACTAATGAAAACATTGTTGGGGTAAAACCTAAAGGGAAAGACCTAGCACCAAATCCAATTTGCCATCTGATCTAACTTCTGGAGGCAGTCAAAATGAGCCTTAGAATTCCTCCCTACCTTATTCCTGTGCTGAGATACAGGCTGCTCCAACCTGCTGTAAAATGCTTGATTTCGAGAGTGAGCGAAACTAATGAAAACATTGTTGGGGTAAAACCTAAAGGGAAAGACCTAGCACCAAATCCAATTTGCCATCTGATCTAACTTCTGGAGGCAGTCAAAATGATCCTTAGAATTCTTCCCTACCTTATTCCTGTGCTGAGATACAGGCTGCTCCAACCTGCTGTAAAATGCTTGATTTCGAGAGTGAGCGAAACTAATGAAAACATTGTTGGGGTAAAACCTAAAGGGAAAGACCTAGCACCAAATCCAATTTGCCATCTGATCTAACTTCTGGAGGCAGTCAAAATGAGCCTTAGAATTCTTCCCTACCTTATTCCTGTGCTGAGATACAGGCTGCTCCAACCTGCTGTAAAATGCTTGATTTCGAGAGTGAGCGAAACTAATGAAAACATTGTTGGGGTAAAACCTAAAGGGAAAGACCTAGCACCAAATCCAATTTGCCATCTGATCTAACTTCTGGAGGCAGTCAAAATGATCCTTAGAATTCTTCCCTACCTTATTCCTGTGCTGAGATACAGGCTGCTCCAACCTGCTGTAAAATGCTTGATTTCGAGAGTGAGCGAAACTAATGAAAACATTGTTGGGGTAAAACCTAAAGGGAAAGACCTAGCACCAAATCCAATTTGCCATCTGATCTAACTTCTGGAGGCAGTCAAAATGATCCTTAGAATTCTTCCCTACCTTATTCCTGTGCTGAGATACAGGCTGCTCCAACCTGCTGTAAAATGCTTGATTTCGAGAGTGAGCGAAACTAATGAAAACATTGTTGGGGTAAAACCTAAAGGGAAAGACCTAGCACCAAATCCAATTTGCCATCTGATCTAACTTCTGGAGGCAGTCAAAATGATCCTTAGAATTCTTCCCTACCTTATTCCTGTGCTGAGATACAGGCTGCTCCAACCTGCTGTAAAATGCTTGATTTCGAGAGTGAGCGAAACTAATGAAAACATTGTTGGGGTAAAACCTAAAGGGAAAGACCTAGCACCAAATCCAATTTGCCATCTGATCTAACTTCTGGAGGCAGTCAAAATGATCCTTAGAATTCTTCCCTACCTTATTCCTGTGCTGAGATACAGGCTGCTCCAACCTGCTGTAAAATGCTTGATTTCGAGAGTGAGCGAAACTAATGAAAACATTGTTGGGGTAAAACCTAAAGGGAAAGACCTAGCACCAAATCCAATTTGCCATCTGATCTAACTTCTGGAGGCAGTCAAAATGAGTATTTGAATTCTTCCCTACCTTATTCCTGTGCTGAGATACAGGCTGCTCCAACCTGCTGTAAAATGCTTGATTTCGAGAGTGAGCGAAACTAATGAAAACATTGTTGGGGTAAAACCTAAAGGGAAAGACCTAGCACCAAATTCCATTGGCCATCTGATCTAACTTCTGGAGGCAGTCAAAATGATCCTTAGAATTCTTCCCTACCTTATTCCTGTGCTGAGATACAGGCTGCTCCAACCTGCTGTAAAATGCTTGATTTCGAGAGTGAGCGAAACTAATGAAAACATTGTTGGGGTAAAACCTAAAGGGAAAGACCTAGCACCAAATCCAATTTGCCATCTGATCTAACTTCTGGAGGCAGTCAAAATGATCCTTAGAATTCCTCCCTACCTTATTCCTGTGCTGAGATACAGGCTGCTCCAACCTGCTGTAAAATGCTTGATTTCGAGAGTGAGCGAAACTAATGAAAACATTGTTGGGGTAAAACCTAAAGGGAAAGACCTAGCACCAAATCCAATTTGCCATCTGATCTAACTTCTGGAGGCAGTCAAAATGATCCTTAGAATTCTTCCCTACCTTATTCCTGTGCTGAGATACAGGCTGCTCCAACCTGCTGTAAAATGCTTGATTTCGAGAGTGAGCGAAACTAATGAAAACATTGTTGGGGTAAAACCTAAAGGGAAAGACCTAGCACCAAATCCAATTTGCCATCTGATCTAACTTCTGGAGGCAGTCAAAATGATCCTTAGAATTCTTCCCTACCTTATTCCTGTGCTGAGATACAGGCTGCTCCAACCTGCTGTAAAATGCTTGATTTCGAGAGTGAGCGAAACTAATGAAAACATTGTTGGGGTAAAACCTAAAGGGAAAGACCTAGCACCAAATCCAATTTGCCATCTGATCTAACTTCTGGAGGCAGTCAAAATGAGTATTTGAATTCTTCCCTACCTTATTCCTGTGCTGAGATACAGGCTGCTACAACCTGCTGTAAAATGCTTGATTTCGAGAGTGAGCGAAACTAATGAAAACATTGTTGGGGTAAAACCTAAAGGGAAAGACCTAGCACCAAATTCCATTGGCCATCTGATCTAACTTCTGGAGGCAGTCAAAATGAGTATTAGAATTCTTCCCTACCTTATTCCTGTGCTGAGATACAGGCTGCTCCAACCTGCTGTAAAATGCTTGATTTCGAGAGTGAGCGAAACTAATGAAAACATTGTTGGGGTAAAACCTAAAGGGAAAGACCTAGCACCAAATCCAATTTGCCATCTGATCTAACTTCTGGAGGCAGTCAAAATGATCCTTAGAATTCTTCCCTACCTTATTCCTGTGCTGAGATACAGGCTGCTCCAACCTGCTGTAAAATGCTTGATTTCGAGAGTGAGCGAAACTAATGAAAACATTGTTGGGGTAAAACCTAAAGGGAAAGACCTAGCACCAAATCCAATTTGCCATCTGATCTAACTTCTGGAGGCAGTCAAAATGATCCTTAGAATTCTTCCCTACCTTATTCCTGTGCTGAGATACAGGCTGCTCCAACCTGCTGTAAAATGCTTGATTTCGAGAGTGAGCGAAACTAATGAAAACATTGTTGGGGTAAAACCTAAAGGGAAAGACCTAGCACCAAATCCAATTTGCCATCTGATCTAACTTCTGGAGGCAGTCAAAATGAGTATTTGAATTCTTCCCTACCTTATTCCTGTGCTGAGATACAGGCTGCTCCAACCTGCTGTAAAATGCTTGATTTCGAGAGTGAGCGAAACTAATGAAAACATTGTTGGGGTAAAACCTAAAGGGAAAGACCTAGCACCAAATCCAATTTGCCATCTGATCTAACTTCTGGAGGCAGTCAAAATGAGCATTTAAATTCTTCCCTACCTTATTCCTGTGCTGAGATACAGGCTGCTCCAACCTGCTGTAAAATGCTTGATTTCGAGAGTGAGCGAAACTAATGAAAACATTGTTGGGGTAAAACCTAAAGGGAAAGACCTAGCACCAAATCCAATTTGCCATCTGATCTAACTTCTGGAGGCAGTCAAAATGAGCCTTAGAATTCTTCCCTACCTTATTCCTGTGCTGAGATACAGGCTGCTCCAACCTGCTGTAAAATGCTTGATTTCGAGAGTGAGCGAAACTAATGAAAACATTGTTGGGGTAAAACCTAAAGGGAAAGACCTAGCACCAAATCCAATTTGCCATCTGATCTAACTTCTGGAGGCAGTCTAAATGATCCTTAGAATTCTTCCCTACCTTATTCCTGTGCTGAGATACAGGCTGCTCCAACCTGCTGTAAAATGCTTGATTTCGAGAGTGAGCGAAACTAATGAAAACATTGTTGGGGTAAAACCTAAAGGGAAAGACCTAGCACCAAATCCAATTTGCCATCTGATCTAACTTCTGGAGGCAGTCAAAATGCTCCTTAGAATTCTTCCCTACCTTATTCCTGTGCTGAGATACAGGCTGCTCCAACCTGCTGTAAAATGCTTGATTTCGAGAGTGAGCGAAACTAATGAAAACATTGTTGGGGTAAAACCTAAAGGGAAAGACCTAGCACCAAATCCAATTTGCCATCTGATCTAACTTCTGGAGGCAGTCAAAATGAGCCTTAGAATTCTTCCCTACCTTATTCCTGTGCTGAGATACAGGCTGCTCCAACCTGCTGTAAAATGCTTGATTTCGAGAGTGAGCGAAACTAATGAAAACATTGTTGGGGTAAAACCTAAAGGGAAAGACCTAGCACCAAATCCAATTTGCCATCTGATCTAACTTCTGGAGGCAGTCAAAATGATCCTTAGAATTCTTCCCTACCTTATTCCTGTGCTGAGATACAGGCTGCTACAACCTGCTGTAAAATGCTTGATTTCGAGAGTGAGCGAAACTAATGAAAACATTGTTGGGGTAAAACCTAAAGGGAAAGACCTAGCACCAAATTCCATTGGCCATCTGATCTAACTTCTGGAGGCAGTCAAAATGAGTATTAGAATTCTTCCCTACCTTATTCCTGTGCTGAGATACAGGCTGCTCCAACCTGCTGTAAAATGCTTGATTTCGAGAGTGAGCGAAACTAATGAAAACATTGTTGGGGTAAAACCTAAAGGGAAAGACCTAGCACCAAATCCAATTTGCCATCTGATCTAACTTCTGGAGGCAGTCAAAATGATCCTTAGAATTCTTCCCTACCTTATTCCTGTGCTGAGATACAGGCTGCTCCAACCTGCTGTAAAATGCTTGATTTCGAGAGTGAGCGAAACTAATGAAAACATTGTTGGGGTAAAACCTAAAGGGAAAGACCTAGCACCAAATCCAATTTGCCATCTGATCTAACTTCTGGAGGCAGTCAAAATGCTCCTTAGAATTCTTCCCTACCTTATTCCTGTGCTGAGATACAGGCTGCTCCAACCTGCTGTAAAATGCTTGATTTCGAGAGTGAGCGAAACTAATGAAAACATTGTTGGGGTAAAACCTAAAGGGAAAGACCTAGCACCAAATCCAATTTGCCATCTGATCTAACTTCTGGAGGCAGTCAAAATGAGCCTTAGAATTCTTCCCTACCTTATTCCTGTGCTGAGATACAGGCTGCTCCAACCTGCTGTAAAATGCTTGATTTCGAGAGTGAGCGAAACTAATGAAAACATTGTTGGGGTAAAACCTAAAGGGAAAGACCTAGCACCAAATCCAATTTGCCATCTGATCTAACTTCTGGAGGCAGTCAAAATGATCCTTAGAATTCTTCCCTACCTTATTCCTGTGCTGAGATACAGGCTGCTCCAACCTGCTGTAAAATGCTTGATTTCGAGAGTGAGCGAAACTAATGAAAACATTGTTGGGGTAAAACCTAAAGGGAAAGACCTAGCACCAAATTCCATTGGCCATCTGATCTAACTTCTGGAGGCAGTCAAAATGAGTATTAGAATTCTTCCCTACCTTATTCCTGTGCTGAGATACAGGCTGCTCCAACCTGCTGTAAAATGCTTGATTTCGAGAGTGAGCGAAACTAATGAAAACATTGTTGGGGTAAAACCTAAAGGGAAAGACCTAGCACCAAATCCAATTTGCCATCTGATCTAACTTCTGGAGGCAGTCAAAATGAGCCTTAGAATTCCTCCCTACCTTATTCCTGTGCTGAGATACAGGCTGCTCCAACCTGCTGTAAAATGCTTGATTTCGAGAGTGAGCGAAACTAATGAAAACATTGTTGGGGTAAAACCTAAAGGGAAAGACCTAGCACCAAATCCAATTTGCCATCTGATCTAACTTCTGGAGGCAGTCAAAATGATCCTTAGAATTCTTCCCTACCTTATTCCTGTGCTGAGATACAGGCTGCTCCAACCTGCTGTAAAATGCTTGATTTCGAGAGTGAGCGAAACTAATGAAAACATTGTTGGGGTAAAACCTAAAGGGAAAGACCTAGCACCAAATCCAATTTGCCATCTGATCTAACTTCTGGAGGCAGTCAAAATGAGCCTTAGAATTCTTCCCTACCTTATTCCTGTGCTGAGATACAGGCTGCTCCAACCTGCTGTAAAATGCTTGATTTCGAGAGTGAGCGAAACTAATGAAAACATTGTTGGGGTAAAACCTAAAGGGAAAGACCTAGCACCAAATCCAATTTGCCATCTGATCTAACTTCTGGAGGCAGTCAAAATGATCCTTAGAATTCTTCCCTACCTTATTCCTGTGCTGAGATACAGGCTGCTCCAACCTGCTGTAAAATGCTTGATTTCGAGAGTGAGCGAAACTAATGAAAACATTGTTGGGGTAAAACCTAAAGGGAAAGACCTAGCACCAAATCCAATTTGCCATCTGATCTAACTTCTGGAGGCAGTCAAAATGATCCTTAGAATTCTTCCCTACCTTATTCCTGTGCTGAGATACAGGCTGCTCCAACCTGCTGTAAAATGCTTGATTTCGAGAGTGAGCGAAACTAATGAAAACATTGTTGGGGTAAAACCTAAAGGGAAAGACCTAGCACCAAATCCAATTTGCCATCTGATCTAACTTCTGGAGGCAGTCAAAATGATCCTTAGAATTCTTCCCTACCTTATTCCTGTGCTGAGATACAGGCTGCTCCAACCTGCTGTAAAATGCTTGATTTCGAGAGTGAGCGAAACTAATGAAAACATTGTTGGGGTAAAACCTAAAGGGAAAGACCTAGCACCAAATCCAATTTGCCATCTGATCTAACTTCTGGAGGCAGTCAAAATGATCCTTAGAATTCTTCCCTACCTTATTCCTGTGCTGAGATACAGGCTGCTCCAACCTGCTGTAAAATGCTTGATTTCGAGAGTGAGCGAAACTAATGAAAACATTGTTGGGGTAAAACCTAAAGGGAAAGACCTAGCACCAAATCCAATTTGCCATCTGATCTAACTTCTGGAGGCAGTCAAAATGAGTATTTGAATTCTTCCCTACCTTATTCCTGTGCTGAGATACAGGCTGCTCCAACCTGCTGTAAAATGCTTGATTTCGAGAGTGAGCGAAACTAATGAAAACATTGTTGGGGTAAAACCTAAAGGGAAAGACCTAGCACCAAATTCCATTGGCCATCTGATCTAACTTCTGGAGGCAGTCAAAATGATCCTTAGAATTCTTCCCTACCTTATTCCTGTGCTGAGATACAGGCTGCTCCAACCTGCTGTAAAATGCTTGATTTCGAGAGTGAGCGAAACTAATGAAAACATTGTTGGGGTAAAACCTAAAGGGAAAGACCTAGCACCAAATCCAATTTGCCATCTGATCTAACTTCTGGAGGCAGTCAAAATGATCCTTAGAATTCCTCCCTACCTTATTCCTGTGCTGAGATACAGGCTGCTCCAACCTGCTGTAAAATGCTTGATTTCGAGAGTGAGCGAAACTAATGAAAACATTGTTGGGGTAAAACCTAAAGGGAAAGACCTAGCACCAAATCCAATTTGCCATCTGATCTAACTTCTGGAGGCAGTCAAAATGATCCTTAGAATTCTTCCCTACCTTATTCCTGTGCTGAGATACAGGCTGCTCCAACCTGCTGTAAAATGCTTGATTTCGAGAGTGAGCGAAACTAATGAAAACATTGTTGGGGTAAAACCTAAAGGGAAAGACCTAGCACCAAATCCAATTTGCCATCTGATCTAACTTCTGGAGGCAGTCAAAATGATCCTTAGAATTCTTCCCTACCTTATTCCTGTGCTGAGATACAGGCTGCTCCAACCTGCTGTAAAATGCTTGATTTCGAGAGTGAGCGAAACTAATGAAAACATTGTTGGGGTAAAACCTAAAGGGAAAGACCTAGCACCAAATCCAATTTGCCATCTGATCTAACTTCTGGAGGCAGTCAAAATGAGTATTTGAATTCTTCCCTACCTTATTCCTGTGCTGAGATACAGGCTGCTACAACCTGCTGTAAAATGCTTGATTTCGAGAGTGAGCGAAACTAATGAAAACATTGTTGGGGTAAAACCTAAAGGGAAAGACCTAGCACCAAATTCCATTGGCCATCTGATCTAACTTCTGGAGGCAGTCAAAATGAGTATTAGAATTCTTCCCTACCTTATTCCTGTGCTGAGATACAGGCTGCTCCAACCTGCTGTAAAATGCTTGATTTCGAGAGTGAGCGAAACTAATGAAAACATTGTTGGGGTAAAACCTAAAGGGAAAGACCTAGCACCAAATCCAATTTGCCATCTGATCTAACTTCTGGAGGCAGTCAAAATGATCCTTAGAATTCTTCCCTACCTTATTCCTGTGCTGAGATACAGGCTGCTCCAACCTGCTGTAAAATGCTTGATTTCGAGAGTGAGCGAAACTAATGAAAACATTGTTGGGGTAAAACCTAAAGGGAAAGACCTAGCACCAAATCCAATTTGCCATCTGATCTAACTTCTGGAGGCAGTCAAAATGATCCTTAGAATTCTTCCCTACCTTATTCCTGTGCTGAGATACAGGCTGCTCCAACCTGCTGTAAAATGCTTGATTTCGAGAGTGAGCGAAACTAATGAAAACATTGTTGGGGTAAAACCTAAAGGGAAAGACCTAGCACCAAATCCAATTTGCCATCTGATCTAACTTCTGGAGGCAGTCAAAATGAGTATTTGAATTCTTCCCTACCTTATTCCTGTGCTGAGATACAGGCTGCTCCAACCTGCTGTAAAATGCTTGATTTCGAGAGTGAGCGAAACTAATGAAAACATTGTTGGGGTAAAACCTAAAGGGAAAGACCTAGCACCAAATCCAATTTGCCATCTGATCTAACTTCTGGAGGCAGTCAAAATGAGCATTTAAATTCTTCCCTACCTTATTCCTGTGCTGAGATACAGGCTGCTCCAACCTGCTGTAAAATGCTTGATTTCGAGAGTGAGCGAAACTAATGAAAACATTGTTGGGGTAAAACCTAAAGGGAAAGACCTAGCACCAAATCCAATTTGCCATCTGATCTAACTTCTGGAGGCAGTCAAAATGAGCCTTAGAATTCTTCCCTACCTTATTCCTGTGCTGAGATACAGGCTGCTCCAACCTGCTGTAAAATGCTTGATTTCGAGAGTGAGCGAAACTAATGAAAACATTGTTGGGGTAAAACCTAAAGGGAAAGACCTAGCACCAAATCCAATTTGCCATCTGATCTAACTTCTGGAGGCAGTCTAAATGATCCTTAGAATTCTTCCCTACCTTATTCCTGTGCTGAGATACAGGCTGCTCCAACCTGCTGTAAAATGCTTGATTTCGAGAGTGAGCGAAACTAATGAAAACATTGTTGGGGTAAAACCTAAAGGGAAAGACCTAGCACCAAATCCAATTTGCCATCTGATCTAACTTCTGGAGGCAGTCAAAATGCTCCTTAGAATTCTTCCCTACCTTATTCCTGTGCTGAGATACAGGCTGCTCCAACCTGCTGTAAAATGCTTGATTTCGAGAGTGAGCGAAACTAATGAAAACATTGTTGGGGTAAAACCTAAAGGGAAAGACCTAGCACCAAATCCAATTTGCCATCTGATCTAACTTCTGGAGGCAGTCAAAATGAGCCTTAGAATTCTTCCCTACCTTATTCCTGTGCTGAGATACAGGCTGCTCCAACCTGCTGTAAAATGCTTGATTTCGAGAGTGAGCGAAACTAATGAAAACATTGTTGGGGTAAAACCTAAAGGGAAAGACCTAGCACCAAATCCAATTTGCCATCTGATCTAACTTCTGGAGGCAGTCAAAATGATCCTTAGAATTCTTCCCTACCTTATTCCTGTGCTGAGATACAGGCTGCTCCAACCTGCTGTAAAATGCTTGATTTCGAGAGTGAGCGAAACTAATGAAAACATTGTTGGGGTAAAACCTAAAGGGAAAGACCTAGCACCAAATTCCATTGGCCATCTGATCTAACTTCTGGAGGCAGTCAAAATGAGTATTAGAATTCTTCCCTACCTTATTCCTGTGCTGAGATACAGGCTGCTCCAACCTGCTGTAAAATGCTTGATTTCGAGAGTGAGCGAAACTAATGAAAACATTGTTGGGGTAAAACCTAAAGGGAAAGACCTAGCACCAAATCCAATTTGCCATCTGATCTAACTTCTGGAGGCAGTCAAAATGATCCTTAGAATTCTTCCCTACCTTATTCCTGTGCTGAGATACAGGCTGCTCCAACCTGCTGTAAAATGCTTGATTTCGAGAGTGAGCGAAACTAATGAAAACATTGTTGGGGTAAAACCTAAAGGGAAAGACCTAGCACCAAATCCAATTTGCCATCTGATCTAACTTCTGGAGGCAGTCAAAATGCTCCTTAGAATTCTTCCCTACCTTATTCCTGTGCTGAGATACAGGCTGCTCCAACCTGCTGTAAAATGCTTGATTTCGAGAGTGAGCGAAACTAATGAAAACATTGTTGGGGTAAAACCTAAAGGGAAAGACCTAGCACCAAATCCAATTTGCCATCTGATCTAACTTCTGGAGGCAGTCAAAATGAGCCTTAGAATTCTTCCCTACCTTATTCCTGTGCTGAGATACAGGCTGCTCCAACCTGCTGTAAAATGCTTGATTTCGAGAGTGAGCGAAACTAATGAAAACATTGTTGGGGTAAAACCTAAAGGGAAAGACCTAGCACCAAATCCAATTTGCCATCTGATCTAACTTCTGGAGGCAGTCAAAATGATCCTTAGAATTCTTCCCTACCTTATTCCTGTGCTGAGATACAGGCTGCTACAACCTGCTGTAAAATGCTTGATTTCGAGAGTGAGCGAAACTAATGAAAACATTGTTGGGGTAAAACCTAAAGGGAAAGACCTAGCACCAAATTCCATTGGCCATCTGATCTAACTTCTGGAGGCAGTCAAAATGAGTATTAGAATTCTTCCCTACCTTATTCCTGTGCTGAGATACAGGCTGCTCCAACCTGCTGTAAAATGCTTGATTTCGAGAGTGAGCGAAACTAATGAAAACATTGTTGGGGTAAAACCTAAAGGGAAAGACCTAGCACCAAATCCAATTTGCCATCTGATCTAACTTCTGGAGGCAGTCAAAATGATCCTTAGAATTCTTCCCTACCTTATTCCTGTGCTGAGATACAGGCTGCTCCAACCTGCTGTAAAATGCTTGATTTCGAGAGTGAGCGAAACTAATGAAAACATTGTTGGGGTAAAACCTAAAGGGAAAGACCTAGCACCAAATCCAATTTGCCATCTGATCTAACTTCTGGAGGCAGTCAAAATGAGCATTTAAATTCTTCCCTACCTTATTCCTGTGCTGAGATACAGGCTGCTCCAACCTGCTGTAAAATGCTTGATTTCGAGAGTGAGCGAAACTAATGAAAACATTGTTGGGGTAAAACCTAAAGGGAAAGACCTAGCACCAAATCCAATTTGCCATCTGATCTAACTTCTGGAGGCAGTCAAAATGAGCCTTAGAATTCTTCCCTACCTTATTCCTGTGCTGAGATACAGGCTGCTACAACCTGCTGTAAAATGCTTGATTTCGAGAGTGAGCGAAACTAATGAAAACATTGTTGGGGTAAAACCTAAAGGGAAAGACCTAGCACCAAATTCCATTGGCCATCTGATCTAACTTCTGGAGGCAGTCAAAATGAGTATTAGAATTCTTCCCTACCTTATTCCTGTGCTGAGATACAGGCTGCTCCAACCTGCTGTAAAATGCTTGATTTCGAGAGTGAGCGAAACTAATGAAAACATTGTTGGGGTAAAACCTAAAGGGAAAGACCTAGCACCAAATCCAATTTGCCATCTGATCTAACTTCTGGAGGCAGTCAAAATGATCCTTAGAATTCTTCCCTACCTTATTCCTGTGCTGAGATACAGGCTGCTCCAACCTGCTGTAAAATGCTTGATTTCGAGAGTGAGCGAAACTAATGAAAACATTGTTGGGGTAAAACCTAAAGGGAAAGACCTAGCACCAAATCCAATTTGCCATCTGATCTAACTTCTGGAGGCAGTCAAAATGAGCATTTAAATTCTTCCCTACCTTATTCCTGTGCTGAGATACAGGCTGCTCCAACCTGCTGTAAAATGCTTGATTTCGAGAGTGAGCGAAACTAATGAAAACATTGTTGGGGTAAAACCTAAAGGGAAAGACCTAGCACCAAATCCAATTTGCCATCTGATCTAACTTCTGGAGGCAGTCAAAATGATCCTTAGAATTCTTCCCTACCTTATTCCTGTGCTGAGATACAGGCTGCTCCAACCTGCTGTAAAATGCTTGATTTCGAGAGTGAGCGAAACTAATGAAAACATTGTTGGGGTAAAACCTAAAGGGAAAGACCTAGCACCAAATCCAATTTGCCATCTGATCTAACTTCTGGAGGCAGTCAAAATGATCCTTAGAATTCTTCCCTACCTTATTCCTGTGCTGAGATACAGGCTGCTCCAACCTGCTGTAAAATGCTTGATTTCGAGAGTGAGCGAAACTAATGAAAACATTGTTGGGGTAAAACCTAAAGGGAAAGACCTAGCACCAAATCCAATTTGCCATCTGATCTAACTTCTGGAGGCAGTCAAAATGATCCTTAGAATTCTTCCCTGCCTTATTCCTGTGCTGAGATACAGGCTGCTCCAACCTGCTGTAAAATGCTTGATTTCGAGAGTGAGCGAAACTAATGAAAACATTGTTGGGGTAAAACCTAAAGGGAAAGACCTAGCACCAAATCCAATTTGCCATCTGATCTAACTTCTGGAGGCAGTCAAAATGATCCTTAGAATTCTTCCCTACCTTATTCCTGTGCTGAGATACAGGCTGCTCCAACCTGCTGTAAAATGCTTGATTTCGAGAGTGAGCGAAACTAATGAAAACATTGTTGGGGTAAAACCTAAAGGGAAAGACCTAGCACCAAATCCAATTTGCCATCTGATCTAACTTCTGGAGGCAGTCAAAATGATCCTTAGAATTCTTCCCTACCTTATTCCTGTGCTGAGATACAGGCTGCTCCAACCTGCTGTAAAATGCTTGATTTCGAGAGTGAGCGAAACTAATGAAAACATTGTTGGGGTAAAACCTAAAGGGAAAGACCTAGCACCAAATCCAATTTGCCATCTGATCTAACTTCTGGAGGCAGTCAAAATGATCCTTAGAATTCTTCCCTACCTTATTCCTGTGCTGAGATACAGGCTGCTCCAACCTGCTGTAAAATGCTTGATTTCGAGAGTGAGCGAAACTAATGAAAACATTGTTGGGGTAAAACCTAAAGGGAAAGACCTAGCACCAAATCCAATTTGCCATCTGATCTAACTTCTGGAGGCAGTCAAAATGAGCCTTAGAATTCTTCCCTACCTTATTCCTGTGCTGAGATACAGGCTGCTCCAACCTGCTGTAAAATGCTTGATTTCGAGAGTGAGCGAAACTAATGAAAACATTGTTGGGGTAAAACCTAAAGGGAAAGACCTAGCACCAAATCCAATTTGCCATCTGATCTAACTTCTGGAGGCAGTCAAAATGATCCTTAGAATTCTTCCCTACCTTATTCCTGTGCTGAGATACAGGCTGCTCCAACCTGCTGTAAAATGCTTGATTTCGAGAGTGAGCGAAACTAATGAAAACATTGTTGGGGTAAAACCTAAAGGGAAAGACCTAGCACCAAATCCAATTTGCCATCTGATCTAACTTCTGGAGGCAGTCAAAATGAGTATTAGAATTCTTCCCTACCTTATTCCTGTGCTGAGATACAGGCTGCTCCAACCTGCTGTAAAATGCTTGATTTCGAGAGTGAGCGAAACTAATGAAAACATTGTTGGGGTAAAACCTAAAGGGAAAGACCTAGCACCAAATCCAATTTGCCATCTGATCTAACTTCTGGAGGCAGTCAAAATGATCCTTAGAATTCTTCCCTACCTTATTCCTGTGCTGAGATACAGGCTGCTCCAACCTGCTGTAAAATGCTTGATTTCGAGAGTGAGCGAAACTAATGAAAACATTGTTGGGGTAAAACCTAAAGGGAAAGACCTAGCACCAAATCCAATTTGCCATCTGATCTAACTTCTGGAGGCAGTCAAAATGATCCTTAGAATTCTTCCCTACCTTATTCCTGTGCTGAGATACAGGCTGCTCCAACCTGCTGTAAAATGCTTGATTTCGAGAGTGAGCGAAACTAATGAAAACATTGTTGGGGTAAAACCTAAAGGGAAAGACCTAGCACCAAATCCAATTTGCCATCTGATCTAACTTCTGGAGGCAGTCAAAATGATCCTTAGAATTCTTCCCTACCTTATTCCTGTGCTGAGATACAGGCTGCTCCAACCTGCTGTAAAATGCTTGATTTCGAGAGTGAGCGAAACTAATGAAAACATTGTTGGGGTAAAACCTAAAGGGAAAGACCTAGCACCAAATCCAATTTGCCATCTGATCTAACTTCTGGAGGCAGTCAAAATGATCCTTAGAATTCTTCCCTACCTTATTCCTGTGCTGAGATACAGGCTGCTCCAACCTGCTGTAAAATGCTTGATTTCGAGAGTGAGCGAAACTAATGAAAACATTGTTGGGGTAAAACCTAAAGGGAAAGACCTAGCACCAAATCCAATTTGCCATCTGATCTAACTTCTGGAGGCAGTCAAAATGAGTATTTGAATTCTTCCCTACCTTATTCCTGTGCTGAGATACAGGCTGCTCCAACCTGCTGTAAAATGCTTGATTTCGAGAGTGAGCGAAACTAATGAAAACATTGTTGGGGTAAAACCTAAAGGGAAAGACCTAGCACCAAATCCAATTTGCCATCTGATCTAACTTCTGGAGGCAGTCAAAATGAGTATTTGAATTCTTCCCTACCTTATTCCTGTGCTGAGATACAGGCTGCTCCAACCTGCTGTAAAATGCTTGATTTCGAGAGTGAGCGAAACTAATGAAAACATTGTTGGGGTAAAACCCAAAGGGAAAGACCTAGCACCAAATCCAATTTGCCATCTGATCTAACTTCTGGAGGCAGTCAAAATGATCCTTAGAATTCTTCCCTACCTTATTCCTGTGCTGAGATACAGGCTGCTCCAACCTGCTGTAAAATGCTTGATTTCGAGAGTGAGCGAAACTAATGAAAACATTGTTGGGGTAAAACCTAAAGGGAAAGACCTAGCACCAAATCCAATTTGCCATCTGATCTAACTTCTGGAGGCAGTCAAAATGATCCTTAGAATTCTTCCCTACCTTATTCCTGTGCTGAGATACAGGCTGCTCCAACCTGCTGTAAAATGCTTGATTTCGAGAGTGAGCGAAACTAATGAAAACATTGTTGGGGTAAAACCTAAAGGGAAAGACCTAGCACCAAATCCAATTTGCCATCTGATCTAACTTCTGGAGGCAGTCAAAATGATCCTTAGAATTCTTCCCTACCTTATTCCTGTGCTGAGATACAGGCTGCTCCAACCTGCTGTAAAATGCTTGATTTCGAGAGTGAGCGAAACTAATGAAAACATTGTTGGGGTAAAACCTAAAGGGAAAGACCTAGCACCAAATCCAATTTGCCATCTGATCTAACTTCTGGAGGCAGTCAAAATGATCCTTAGAATTCTTCCCTACCTTATTCCTGTGCTGAGATACAGGCTGCTCCAACCTGCTGTAAAATGCTTGATTTCGAGAGTGAGCGAAACTAATGAAAACATTGTTGGGGTAAAACCTAAAGGGAAAGACCTAGCACCAAATCCAATTTGCCATCTGATCTAACTTCTGGAGGCAGTCAAAATGATCCTTAGAATTCTTCCCTACCTTATTCCTGTGCTGAGATACAGGCTGCTCCAACCTGCTGTAAAATGCTTGATTTCGAGAGTGAGCGAAACTAATGAAAACATTGTTGGGGTAAAACCTAAAGGGAAAGACCTAGCACCAAATCCAATTTGCCATCTGATCTAACTTCTGGAGGCAGTCAAAATGAGTATTTGAATTCTTCCCTACCTTATTCCTGTGCTGAGATACAGGCTGCTCCAACCTGCTGTAAAATGCTTGATTTCGAGAGTGAGCGAAACTAATGAAAACATTGTTGGGGTAAAACCTAAAGGGAAAGACCTAGCACCAAATCCAATTTGCCATCTGATCTAACTTCTGGAGGCAGTCAAAATGAGTATTTGAATTCTTCCCTACCTTATTCCTGTGCTGAGATACAGGCTGCTCCAACCTGCTGTAAAATGCTTGATTTCGAGAGTGAGCGAAACTAATGAAAACATTGTTGGGGTAAAACCCAAAGGGAAAGACCTAGCACCAAATCCAATTTGCCATCTGATCTAACTTCTGGAGGCAGTCAAAATGATCCTTAGAATTCTTCCCTACCTTATTCCTGTGCTGAGATACAGGCTGCTCCAACCTGCTGTAAAATGCTTGATTTCGAGAGTGAGCGAAACTAATGAAAACATTGTTGGGGTAAAACCTAAAGGGAAAGACCTAGCACCAAATCCAATTTGCCATCTGATCTAACTTCTGGAGGCAGTCAAAATGATCCTTAGAATTCTTCCCTACCTTATTCCTGTGCTGAGATACAGGCTGCTCCAACCTGCTGTAAAATGCTTGATTTCGAGAGTGAGCGAAACTAATGAAAACATTGTTGGGGTAAAACCTAAAGGGAAAGACCTAGCACCAAATCCAATTTGCCATCTGATCTAACTTCTGGAGGCAGTCAAAATGATCCTTAGAATTCTTCCCTACCTTATTCCTGTGCTGAGATACAGGCTGCTCCAACCTGCTGTAAAATGCTTGATTTCGAGAGTGAGCGAAACTAATGAAAACATTGTTGGGGTAAAACCTAAAGGGAAAGACCTAGCACCAAATCCAATTTGCCATCTGATCTAACTTCTGGAGGCAGTCAAAATGATCCTTAGAATTCTTCCCTGCCTTATTCCTGTGCTGAGATACAGGCTGCTCCAACCTGCTGTAAAATGCTTGATTTCGAGAGTGAGCGAAACTAATGAAAACATTGTTGGGGTAAAACCTAAAGGGAAAGACCTAGCACCAAATCCAATTTGCCATCTGATCTAACTTCTGGAGGCAGTCAAAATGATCCTTAGAATTCTTCCCTACCTTATTCCTGTGCTGAGATACAGGCTGCTCCAACCTGCTGTAAAATGCTTGATTTCGAGAGTGAGCGAAACTAATGAAAACATTGTTGGGGTAAAACCTAAAGGGAAAGACCTAGCACCAAATCCAATTTGCCATCTGATCTAACTTCTGGAGGCAGTCAAAATGATCCTTAGAATTCTTCCCTACCTTATTCCTGTGCTGAGATACAGGCTGCTCCAACCTGCTGTAAAATGCTTGATTTCGAGAGTGAGCGAAACTAATGAAAACATTGTTGGGGTAAAACCTAAAGGGAAAGACCTAGCACCAAATCCAATTTGCCATCTGATCTAACTTCTGGAGGCAGTCAAAATGATCCTTAGAATTCTTCCCTACCTTATTCCTGTGCTGAGATACAGGCTGCTCCAACCTGCTGTAAAATGCTTGATTTCGAGAGTGAGCGAAACTAATGAAAACATTGTTGGGGTAAAACCTAAAGGGAAAGACCTAGCACCAAATCCAATTTGCCATCTGATCTAACTTCTGGAGGCAGTCAAAATGATCCTTAGAATTCTTCCCTACCTTATTCCTGTGCTGAGATACAGGCTGCTCCAACCTGCTGTAAAATGCTTGATTTCGAGAGTGAGCGAAACTAATGAAAACATTGTTGGGGTAAAACCTAAAGGGAAAGACCTAGCACCAAATCCAATTTGCCATCTGATCTAACTTCTGGAGGCAGTCAAAATGATCCTTAGAATTCTTCCCTACCTTATTCCTGTGCTGAGATACAGGCTGCTCCAACCTGCTGTAAAATGCTTGATTTCGAGAGTGAGCGAAACTAATGAAAACATTGTTGGGGTAAAACCTAAAGGGAAAGACCTAGCACCAAATCCAATTTGCCATCTGATCTAACTTCTGGAGGCAGTCAAAATGATCCTTAGAATTCTTCCCTACCTTATTCCTGTGCTGAGATACAGGCTGCTCCAACCTGCTGTAAAATGCTTGATTTCGAGAGTGAGCGAAACTAATGAAAACATTGTTGGGGTAAAACCTAAAGGGAAAGACCTAGCACCAAATCCAATTTGCCATCTGATCTAACTTCTGGAGGCAGTCAAAATGATCCTTAGAATTCTTCCCTACCTTATTCCTGTGCTGAGATACAGGCTGCTCCAACCTGCTGTAAAATGCTTGATTTCGAGAGTGAGCGAAACTAATGAAAACATTGTTGGGGTAAAACCTAAAGGGAAAGACCTAGCACCAAATCCAATTTGCCATCTGATCTAACTTCTGGAGGCAGTCAAAATGATCCTTAGAATTCTTCCCTACCTTATTCCTGTGCTGAGATACAGGCTGCTCCAACCTGCTGTAAAATGCTTGATTTCGAGAGTGAGCGAAACTAATGAAAACATTGTTGGGGTAAAACCTAAAGGGAAAGACCTAGCACCAAATCCAATTTGCCATCTGATCTAACTTCTGGAGGCAGTCAAAATGATCCTTAGAATTCTTCCCTACCTTATTCCTGTGCTGAGATACAGGCTGCTCCAACCTGCTGTAAAATGCTTGATTTCGAGAGTGAGCGAAACTAATGAAAACATTGTTGGGGTAAAACCTAAAGGGAAAGACCTAGCACCAAATCCAATTTGCCATCTGATCTAACTTCTGGAGGCAGTCAAAATGATCCTTAGAATTCTTCCCTACCTTATTCCTGTGCTGAGATACAGGCTGCTCCAACCTGCTGTAAAATGCTTGATTTCGAGAGTGAGCGAAACTAATGAAAACATTGTTGGGGTAAAACCCAAAGGGAAAGACCTAGCACCAAATCCAATTTGCCATCTGATCTAACTTCTGGAGGCAGTCAAAATGATCCTTAGAATTCTTCCCTACCTTATTCCTGTGCTGAGATACAGGCTGCTC
>NW_027143555.1:0-55534 GCF_026170545.1 Melanerpes formicivorus | reverse complement strand
CCCAACAATGTTTTCATTAGTTTCGCTCACTCTCGAAATCAAGCATTTTACAGCAGGTTGGAGCAGCCTGTATCTCAGCACAGGAATAAGGTAGGGAAGAATTCAAATACTCATTTTGACTGCCTCCAGAAGTTAGATCAGATGGCAAATTGGATTTGGTGCTAGGTCTTTCCCTTTCGGTTTTACCCCAACAATGTTTTCATTAGTTTCGCTCACTCTCGAAATCAAGCATTTTACAGCAGGTTGGAGCAGCCTGTATCTCAGCACAGGAATAAGGTAGGGAAGAATTCAAATACTCATTTTGACTGCCTCCAGAAGTTAGATCAGATGGCAAATTGGATTTGGTGCTAGGTCTTTCCCTTTAGGTTTTACCCCAACAATGTTTTCATTAGTTTCGCTCACTCTCGAAATCAAGCATTTTACAGCAGGTTGGAGCAGCCTGTATCTCAGCACAGGAATAAGGTAGGGAAGAATTCAAATACTCATTTTGACTGCCTCCAGAAGTTAGATCAGATGGCCAATGGAATTTGGTGCTAGGTCTTTCCCTTTAGGTTTTACCCCAACAATGTTTTCATTAGTTTCGCTCACTCTCGAAATCAAGCATTTTACAGCAGGTTGGAGCAGCCTGTATCTCAGCACAGGAATAAGGTAGGGAAGAATTCTAAGGATCATTTTGACTGCCTCCAGAAGTTAGATCAGATGGCAAATTGGATTTGGTGCTAGGTCTTTCCCTTTAGGTTTTACCCCAACAATGTTTTCATTAGTTTCGCTCACTCTCGAAATCAAGCATTTTACAGCAGGTTGGAGCAGCCTGTATCTCAGCACAGGAATAAGGTAGGGAAGAATTCAAATACTCATTTTGACTGCCTCCAGAAGTTAGATCAGATGGCCAATGGAATTTGGTGGTAGGTCTTTCCCTTTAGGTTTTACCCCAACAATGTTTTCATTAGTTTCGCTCACTCTCGAAATCAAGCATTTTACAGCAGGTTGGAGCAGCCTGTATCTCAGCACAGGAATAAGGTAGGGAAGAATTCAAATACTCATTTTGACTGCCTCCAGAAGTTAGATCAGATGGCAAATTGGATTTGGTGCTGGTCTTTCCCTTTAGGTTTTACCCCAACAATGTTTTCATTAGTTTCGCTCACTCTCGAAATCAAGCATTTTACAGCAGGTTGGAGCAGCCTGTATCTCAGCACAGGAATAAGGTAGGGAAGAATTCAAATACTCATTTTGACTGCCTCCAGAAGTTAGATCAGATGGCCAATGGAATTTGGTGCTAGGTCTTTCCCTTTAGGTTTTACCCCCAACAATGTTTTCATTAGTTTCGCTCACTCTCGAAATCAAGCATTTTACAGCAGGTTGGAGCAGCCTGTATCTCAGCACAGGAATAAGGTAGGGAAGAATTCTAAGGATCATTTTGACTGCCTCCAGAAGTTAGATCAGATGGCAAATTGGATTTGGTGCTAGGTCTTTCCCTTTAGGTTTTACCCCAACAATGTTTTCATTAGTTTCGCTCACTCTCGAAATCAAGCATTTTACAGCAGGTTGGAGCAGCCTGTATCTCAGCACAGGAATAAGGTAGGGAAGAATTCAAATACTCATTTTGACTGCCTCCAGAAGTTAGATCAGATGGCAAATTGGATTTGGTGCTAGGTCTTTCCCTTTAGGTTTTACCCCAACAATGTTTTCATTAGTTTCGCTCACTCTCGAAATCAAGCATTTTACAGCAGGTTGGAGCAGCCTGTATCTCAGCACAGGAATAAGGTAGGGAAGAATTCAAATACTCATTTTGACTGCCTCCAGAAGTTAGATCAGATGGCAAATTGGATTTGGTGCTAGGTCTTTCCCTTTAGGTTTTACCCCAACAATGTTTTCATTAGTTTCGCTCACTCTCGAAATCAAGCATTTTACAGCAGGTTGGAGCAGCCTGTATCTCAGCACAGGAATAAGGTAGGGAAGAATTCAAATACTCATTTTGACTGCCTCCAGAAGTTAGATCAGATGGCCAATGGAATTTGGTGCTAGGTCTTTCCCTTTAGGTTTTACCCCAACAATGTTTTCATTAGTTTCGCTCACTCTCGAAATCAAGCATTTTACAGCAGGTTGGAGCAGCCTGTATCTCAGCACAGGAATAAGGTAGGGAAGAATTCTAAGGATCATTTTGACTGCCTCCAGAAGTTAGATCAGATGGCAAATTGGATTTGGTGCTAGGTCTTTCCCTTTAGGTTTTACCCCAACAATGTTTTCATTAGTTTCGCTCACTCTCGAAATCAAGCATTTTACAGCAGGTTGGAGCAGCCTGTATCTCAGCACAGGAATAAGGTAGGGAAGAATTCAAATACTCATTTTGACTGCCTCCAGAAGTTAGATCAGATGGCCAATGGAATTTGGTGCTAGGTCTTTCCCTTTAGGTTTTACCCCAACAATGTTTTCATTAGTTTCGCTCACTCTCGAAATCAAGCATTTTACAGCAGGTTGGAGCAGCCTGTATCTCAGCACAGGAATAAGGTAGGGAAGAATTCTAAGGATCATTTTGACTGCCTCCAGAAGTTAGATCAGATGGCAAATTGGATTTGGTGCTAGGTCTTTCCCTTTAGGTTTTACCCCAACAATGTTTTCATTAGTTTCGCTCACTCTCGAAATCAAGCATTTTACAGCAGGTTGGAGCAGCCTGTATCTCAGCACAGGAATAAGGTAGGGAAGAATTCAAATACTCATTTTGACTGCCTCCAGAAGTTAGATCAGATGGCAAATTGGATTTGGTGCTAGGTCTTTCCCTTTAGGTTTTACCCCAACAATGTTTTCATTAGTTTCGCTCACTCTCGAAATCAAGCATTTTACAGCAGGTTGGAGCAGCCTGTATCTCAGCACAGGAATAAGGTAGGGAAGAATTCTAAGGATCATTTTGACTGCCTCCAGAAGTTAGATCAGATGGCAAATTGGATTTGGTGCTAGGTCTTTCCCTTTAGGTTTTACCCCAACAATGTTTTCATTAGTTTCGCTCACTCTCGAAATCAAGCATTTTACAGCAGGTTGGAGCAGCCTGTATCTCAGCACAGGAATAAGGTAGGGAAGAATTCTAAGGATCATTTTGACTGCCTCCAGAAGTTAGATCAGATGGCAAATTGGATTTGGTGCTAGGTCTTTCCCTTTAGGTTTTACCCCAACAATGTTTTCATTAGTTTCGCTCACTCTCGAAATCAAGCATTTTACAGCAGGTTGGAGCAGCCTGTATCTCAGCACAGGAATAAGGTAGGGAAGAATTCTAAGGATCGTTTTGACTGCCTCCAGAAGTTAGATCAGATGGCCAATTGGATTTGGTGCTAGGTCTTTCCCTTTAGGTTTTACCCCAACAATGTTTTCATTAGTTTCGCTCACTCTCGAAATCAAGCATTTTACAGCAGGTTGGAGCAGCCTGTATCTCAGCACAGGAATAAGGTAGGGAAGAATTCAAATACTCATTTTGACTGCCTCCAGAAGTTAGATCAGATGGCCAATTGGATTTGGTGCTAGGTCTTTCCCTTTAGGTTTTACCCCAACAATGTTTTCATTAGTTTCGCTCACTCTCGAAATCAAGCATTTTACAGCAGGTTGGAGCAGCCTGTATCTCAGCACAGGAATAAGGTAGGGAAGAATTCAAATACTCATTTTGACTGCCTCCAGAAGTTAGATCAGATGGCAAATTGGATTTGGTGCTCAGGTCTTTTCCCTTTAGGTTTTACCCCAACAATGTTTTCATTAGTTTCGCTCACTCTCGAAATCAAGCATTTTACAGCAGGTTGGAGCAGCCTGTATCTCAGCACAGGAATAAGGTAGGGAAGAATTCAAATACTCATTTTGACTGCCTCCAGAAGTTAGATCAGATGGCCAATTGGATTTGGTGCTAGGTCTTTTCCCTTTAGGTTTTACCCCAACAATGTTTTCATTAGTTTCGCTCACTCTCGAAATCAAGCATTTTACAGCAGGTTGGAGCAGCCTGTAATCTCAGCACAGGAATAAGGTAGGGAAGAATTCTAAGGATCATTTTGACTGCCTCCAGAAGTTAGATCAGATGGCCAATTGGATTTGGTGCTAGGTCTTTCCCTTTAGGTTTTACCCCAACAATGTTTTCATTAGTTTTGCTCACTCTCGAAATCAAGCATTTTACAGCAGGTTGGAGCAGCCTGTATCTCAGCACAGGAATAAGGTAGGGAAGAATTCTAAGGATCATTTTGACTGCCTTCCAGAAGTTAGATCAGATGGCAAATTGGATTTGGTGCTAGGTCTTTCCCTTTAGGTTTTACCCCAACAATGTTTTCATTAGTTTCGCTCACTCTCGAAATCAAGCATTTTACAGCAGGTTGGAGCAGCCTGTATCTCAGCACAGGAATAAGGTAGGGAAGAATTCTAAGGATCATTTTGACTGCCTCCAGAAGTTAGATCAGATGGCAAATTGGATTTGGTGCTAGGTCTTTCCCTTTAGGTTTTACCCCAACAATGTTTTCATTAGTTTTGCTCACTCTCGAAATCAAGCATTTTAACAGCAGGTTGGAGCAGCCTGTATCTCAGCACAGGAATAAGGTAGGGAAGAATTCTAAGGATCATTTTGACTGCCTCCAGAAGTTAGATCAGATGGCCAATTGGATTTGGTGCTAGGTCTTTCCCTTTAGGTTTTACCCCAACAATGTTTTCATTAGTTTCCGCTCACCTCTCGAAATCAAGCATTTTACAGCAGGTTGGAGCAGCCTGTATCTCAGCACAGGAATAAGGTAGGGGAAGAATTCAAATACTCATTTTGACTGCCTCCAGAAGTTAGATCAGATGGCCAATTGGATTTGGTGCTAGGTCTTTCCCTTTAGGTTTTAACCCCAACAATGTTTTCATTAGTTTCGCTCACTCTCGAAATCAAGCATTTTACAGCAGGTTGGAGCAGCCTGTATCTCAGCACAGGAATAAGGTAGGGAAGAATTCTAAGGATCATTTTGACTGCCTCCAGAAGTTAGATCAGATGGCCAATTGGATTTGGTGCTAGGTCTTTCCCTTTAGGTTTTACCCCAACAATGTTTTCATTAGTTTCGCTCACTCTCGAAATCAAGCATTTTACAGCAGGTTGGAGCAGCCTGTATCTCAGCACAGGAATAAGGTAGGGAAGAATTCAAATACTCATTTTGACTGCCTCCAGAAGTTAGATCAGATGGCCAATTGGATTTGGTGCTAGGTCTTTCCCTTTAGGTTTTACCCAACAATGTTTTCATTAGTTTCGCTCACTCTGGAAATCAAGCATTTTACAGCAGGTTGGAGCAGCCTGTATCTCAGCACAGGAATAAGGTAGGGAAGAATTCTAAGGATCATTTTGACTGCCTCCAGAAGTTAGATCAGATGGCAAATTGGATTTGGTGCTAGGTCTTTTCCCTTTAGGTTTTACCCCAACAATGTTTTCATTAGTTTCGCTCACTCTCGAAATCAAGCATTTTACAGCAGGTTGGAGCAGCCTGTATCTCAGCACAGGAATAAGGTAGGGAAGAATTCTAAGGATCATTTTGACTGCCTCCAGAAGTTAGATCAGATGGCAAATTTGGATTTGGTGCTAGGTCTTTCCCTTTAGGTTTTACCCCAACAATGTTTTCATTAGTTTCGCTCACTCTCGAAATCAAGCATTTTACAGCAGGTTGGAGCAGCCTGTATCTCAGCACAGGAATAAGGTAGGGAAGAATTCTAAGGATCGTTTTGACTGCCTCCAGAAGTTAGATCAGATGGCAAATTGGATTTGGTGCTAGGTCTTTCCCTTTAGGTTTTACCCCAACAATGTTTTCATTAGTTTCGCTCACTCTCGAAATCAAGCATTTTACAGCAGGTTGGAGCAGCCTGTATCTCAGCACAGGAATAAGGTAGGGAAGAATTCTAAGGATCATTTTGACTGCCTCCAGAAGTTAGATCAGATGGCAAATTGGATTTGGTGCTAGGTCTTTCCCTTTAGGTTTTACCCCAACAATGTTTTCATTAGTTTCGCTCACTCTCGAAATCAAGCATTTTACAGCAGGTTGGAGCAGCCTGTATCTCAGCACAGGAATAAGGTAGGGAAGAATTCTAAGGATCATTTTGACTGCCTCCAGAAGTTAGATCAGATGGCAAATTGGATTTGGTGCTAGGTCTTTCCCTTTAGGTTTTACCCCCAACAATGTTTTCATTAGTTTCGCTCACTCTCGAAATCAAGCATTTTACAGCAGGTTGGAGCAGCCTGTATCTCAGCACAGGAATAAGGTAGGGAAGAATTCTAAGGATCGTTTTGACTGCCTCCAGAAGTTAGATCAGATGGCAAATTGGATTTGGTGCTAGGTCTTTCCCTTTAGGTTTTACCCCAACAATGTTTACATTAGTTTCGCTCACTCTCGAAATCAAGCATTTTACAGCAGGTTGGAGCAGCCTGTATCTCAGCACAGGAATAAGGTAGGGAAGAATTCTAAGGATCATTTTGACTGCCTCCAGAAGTTAGATCAGATGGCAAATTGGATTTGGTGCTAGGTCTTTCCCTTTAGGTTTTACCCCAACAATGTTTTCATTAGTTTCGCTCACTCTCGAAATCAAGCATTTTACAGCAGGTTGGAGCAGCCTGTATCTCAGCACAGGAATAAGGTAGGGAAGAATTCTAAGGATCATTTTGACTGCCTCCAGAAGTTAGATCAGATGGCAAATTGGATTTGGTGCTAGGTCTTTCCCTTTAGGTTTTACCCCAACAATGTTTTCATTAGTTTCGCTCACTCTCGAAATCAAGCATTTTACAGCAGGTTGGAGCAGCCTGTATCTCAGCACAGGAATAAGGTAGGGAAGAATTCAAATACTCATTTTGACTGCCTCCAGAAGTTAGATCAGATGGCAAATTGGATTTGGTGCTAGGTCTTTCCCTTTAGGTTTTACCCCAACAATGTTTTCATTAGTTTCGCTCATTCTCGAAATCAAGCATTTTACAGCAGGTTGGAGCAGCCTGTATCTCAGCACAGGAATAAGGTAGGGAAGAATTCAAATACTCATTTTGACTGCCTCCAGAAGTTAGATCAGATGGCAAATTGGATTTGGTGCTAGGTCTTTCCCTTTAGGTTTTACCCCAACAATGTTTTCATTAGTTTCACTCACTCTCGAAATCAAGCATTTTACAGCAGGTTGGAGCAGCCTGTATCTCAGCACAGGAATAAGGTAGGGAAGAATTCTAAGGATCATTTTGACTGCCTCCAGAAGTTAGATCAGATGGCAAATTGGATTTGGTGCTAGGTCTTTCCCTTTAGGTTTTACCCCAACAATGTTTTCATTAGTTTCGCTCACTCTCGAAATCAAGCATTTTACAGCAGGTTGGAGCAGCCTGTATCTCAGCACAGGAATAAGGTAGGGAAGAATTCTAAGGATCATTTTGACTGCCTCCAGAAGTTAGATCAGATGGCAAATTGGATTTGGTGCTAGGTCTTTCCCTTTAGGTTTTACCCCAACAATGTTTTCATTAGTTTCGCTCACTCTCGAAATCAAGCATTTTACAGCAGGTTGGAGCAGCCTGTATCTCAGCACAGGAATAAGGTAGGGAAGAATTCTAAGGATCATTTTGACTGCCTCCAGAAGTTAGATCAGATGGCAAATTGGATTTGGTGCTAGGTCTTTCCCTTTAGGTTTTACCCCAACAATGTTTTCATTAGTTTCGCTCACTCTCGAAATCAAGCATTTTACAGCAGGTTGGAGCAGCCTGTATCTCAGCACAGGAATAAGGTAGGGAAGAATTCTAAGGATCATTTTGACTGCCTCCAGAAATTAGATCAGATGGCAAATTGGATTTGGTGCTAGGTCTTTCCCTTTAGGTTTTACCCCAACAATGTTTTCATTAGTTTCGCTCACTCTCGAAATCAAGCATTTTACAGCAGGTTGGAGCAGCCTGTATCTCAGCACAGGAATAAGGTAGGGAAGAATTCTAAGGATCATTTTGACTGCCTCCAGAAGTTAGATCAGATGGCAAATTGGATTTGGTGCTAGGTCTTTCCCTTTAGGTTTTACCCCAACAATGTTTTCATTAGTTTCGCTCACTCTCGAAATCAAGCATTTTACAGCAGGTTGGAGCAGCCTGTATCTCAGCACAGGAATAAGGTAGGGAAGAATTCTAAGGATCATTTTGACTGCCTCCAGAAGTTAGATCAGATGGCAAATTGGATTTGGTGCTAGGTCTTTCCCTTTAGGTTTTACCCCAACAATGTTTTCATTAGTTTCGCTCACTCTCGAAATCAAGCATTTTACAGCAGGTTGGAGCAGCCTGTATCTCAGCACAGGAATAAGGTAGGGAAGAATTCTAAGGATCATTTTGACTGCCTCCAGAAGTTAGATCAGATGGCAAATTGGATTTGGTGCTAGGTCTTTCCCTTTAGGTTTTACCCCAACAATGTTTTCATTAGTTTCGCTCACTCTCGAAATCAAGCATTTTACAGCAGGTTGGAGCAGCCTGTATCTCAGCACAGGAATAAGGTAGGGAAGAATTCTAAGGATCATTTTGACTGCCTCCAGAAGTTAGATCAGATGGCAAATTGGATTTGGTGCTAGGTCTTTCCCTTTAGGTTTTACCCCAACAATGTTTTCATTAGTTTCGCTCACTCTCGAAATCAAGCATTTTACAGCAGGTTGGAGCAGCCTGTATCTCAGCACAGGAATAAGGTAGGGAAGAATTCTAAGGATCATTTTGACTGCCTCCAGAAGTTAGATCAGATGGCAAATTGGATTTGGTGCTAGGTCTTTCCCTTTAGGTTTTACCCCAACAATGTTTTCATTAGTTTCGCTCACTCTGGAAATCAAGCATTTTACAGCAGGTTGGAGCAGCCTGTATCTCAGCACAGGAATAAGGTAGGGAAGAATTCTAAGGATCATTTTGACTGCCTCCAGAAGTTAGATCAGATGGCAAATTGGATTTGGTGCTAGGTCTTTCCCTTTAGGTTTTACCCCAACAATGTTTTCATTAGTTTCGCTCACTCTCGAAATCAAGCATTTTACAGCAGGTTGGAGCAGCCTGTATCTCAGCACAGGAATAAGGTAGGGAAGAATTCTAAGGATCATTTTGACTGCCTCCAGAAGTTAGATCAGATGGCAAATTGGATTTGGTGCTAGGTCTTTCCCTTTAGGTTTTACCCCAACAATGTTTTCATTAGTTTCGCTCACTCTCGAAATCAAGCATTTTACAGCAGGTTGGAGCAGCCTGTATCTCAGCACAGGAATAAGGTAGGGAAGAATTCTAAGGATCGTTTTGACTGCCTCCAGAAGTTAGATCAGATGGCAAATTGGATTTGGTGCTAGGTCTTTCCCTTTAGGTTTTACCCCAACAATGTTTTCATTAGTTTCGCTCACTCTCGAAATCAAGCATTTTACAGCAGGTTGGAGCAGCCTGTATCTCAGCACAGGAATAAGGTAGGGAAGAATTCTAAGGATCATTTTGACTGCCTCCAGAAGTTAGATCAGATGGCAAATTGGATTTGGTGCTAGGTCTTTCCCTTTAGGTTTTACCCCAACAATGTTTTCATTAGTTTCGCTCACTCTCGAAATCAAGCATTTTACAGCAGGTTGGAGCAGCCTGTATCTCAGCACAGGAATAAGGTAGGGAAGAATTCTAAGGATCATTTTGACTGCCTCCAGAAGTTAGATCAGATGGCAAATTGGATTTGGTGCTAGGTCTTTCCCTTTAGGTTTTACCCCAACAATGTTTTCATTAGTTTCGCTCACTCTCGAAATCAAGCATTTTACAGCAGGTTGGAGCAGCCTGTATCTCAGCACAGGAATAAGGTAGGGAAGAATTCAAATACTCATTTTGACTGCCTCCAGAAGTTAGATCAGATGGCAAATTGGATTTGGTGCTAGGTCTTTCCCTTTAGGTTTTACCCCAACAATGTTTTCATTAGTTTCGCTCACTCTCGAAATCAAGCATTTTACAGCAGGTTGGAGCAGCCTGTATCTCAGCACAGGAATAAGGTAGGGAAGAATTCTAAGGATCATTTTGACTGCCTCCAGAAGTTAGATCAGATGGCAAATTGGATTTGGTGCTAGGTCTTTCCCTTTAGGTTTTACCCCAACAATGTTTTCATTAGTTTCGCTCACTCTCGAAATCAAGCATTTTACAGCAGGTTGGAGCAGCCTGTATCTCAGCACAGGAATAAGGTAGGGAAGAATTCAAATACTCATTTTGACTGCCTTCAGAAGTTAGATCAGATGGCAAATTGGATTTGGTGCTAGGTCTTTCCCTTTAGGTTTTACCCCAACAATGTTTTCATTAGTTTCGCTCACTCTCGAAATCAAGCATTTTACAGCAGGTTGGAGCAGCCTGTATCTCAGCACAGGAATAAGGTAGGGAAGAATTCTAAGGATCATTTTGACTGCCTCCAGAAGTTAGATCAGATGGCAAATTGGATTTGGTGCTAGGTCTTTCCCTTTAGGTTTTACCCCAACAATGTTTTCATTAGTTTCGCTCACTCTCAAAATCAAGCATTTTACAGCAGGTTGGAGCAGCCTGTATCTCAGCACAGGAATAAGGTAGGGAAGAATTCTAAGGATCATTTTGACTGCCTCCAGAAGTTAGATCAGATGGCAAATTGGATTTGGTGCTAGGTCTTTCCCTTTAGGTTTTACCCCAACAATGTTTTCATTAGTTTCGCTCACTCTCGAAATCAAGCATTTTACAGCAGGTTGGAGCAGCCTGTATCTCAGCACAGGAATAAGGTAGGGAAGAATTCTAAGGATCATTTTGACTGCCTCCAGAAGTTAGATCAGATGGCAAATTGGATTTGGTGCTAGGTCTTTCCCTTTAGGTTTTACCCCAACAATGTTTTCGTTAGTTTCGCTCACTCTCGAAATCAAGCATTTTACAGCAGGTTGGAGCAGCCTGTATCTCAGCACAGGAATAAGGTAGGGAAGAATTCAAATACTCATTTTGACTGCCTCCAGAAGTTAGATCAGATGGCAAATTGGATTTGGTGCTAGGTCTTTCCCTTTAGGTTTTACCCCAACAATGTTTTCATTAGTTTCGCTCACTCTCGAAATCAAGCATTTTACAGCAGGTTGGAGCAGCCTGTATCTCAGCACAGGAATAAGGTAGGGAAGAATTCTAAGGATCATTTTGACTGCCTCCAGAAGTTAGATCAGATGGCAAATTGGATTTGGTGCTAGGTCTTTCCCTTTAGGTTTTACCCCAACAATGTTTTCATTAGTTTCGCTCACTCTCGAAATCAAGCATTTTACAGCAGGTTGGAGCAGCCTGTATCTCAGCACAGGAATAAGGTAGGGAAGAATTATAAGGATCATTTTGACTGCCTCCAGAAGTTAGATCAGTTGGCAAATTGGATTTGGTGCTAGGTCTTTCCCTTTAGGTTTTACCCCAACAATGTTTTCATTAGTTTCGCTCACTCTCGAAATCAAGCATTTTACAGCAGGTTGGAGCAGCCTGTATCTCAGCACAGGAATAAGGTAGGGAAGAATTCTAAGGATCATTTTGACTGCCTCCAGAAGTTAGATCAGATGGCAAATTGGATTTGGTGCTAGGTCTTTCCCTTTAGGTTTTACCCCAACAATGTTTTCATTAGTTTCGCTCACTCTCGAAATCAAGCATTTTACAGCAGGTTGGAGCAGCCTGTATCTCAGCACAGGAATAAGGTAGGGAAGAATTCTAAGGATCATTTTGACTGCCTCCAGAAGTTAGATCAGATGGCCAATTGGATTTGGTGCTAGGTCTTTCCCTTTAGGTTTTACCCCAACAATGTTTTCATTAGTTTCGCTCACTCTCGAAATCAAGCATTTTACAGCAGGTTGGAGCAGCCTGTATCTCAGCACAGGAATAAGGTAGGGAAGAATTCTAAGGATCATTTTGACTGCCTCCAGAAGTTAGATCAGATGGCAAATTGGATTTGGTGCTAGGTCTTTCCCTTTAGGTTTTACCCCAACAATGTTTTCATTAGTTTCGCTCACTCTCGAAATCAAGCATTTTACAGCAGGTTGGAGCAGCCTGTATCTCAGCACAGGAATAAGGTAGGGAAGAATTCTAAGGATCATTTTGACTGCCTCCAGAAGTTAGATCAGATGGCAAATTGGATTTGGTGCTAGGTCTTTCGCTTTAGGTTTTACCCCAACAATGTTTTCATTAGTTTCGCTCACTCTCGAAATCAAGCATTTTACAGCAGGTTGGAGCAGCCTGTATCTCAGCACAGGAATAAGGTAGGGAAGAATTCTAAGGATCATTTTGACTGCCTCCAGAAGTTAGATCAGATGGCAAATTGGATTTGGTGCTAGGTCTTTCCCTTTAGGTTTTACCCCAACAATGTTTTCATTAGTTTCGCTCACTCTCGAAATCAAGCATTTTACAGCAGGTTGGAGCAGCCTGTATCTCAGCACAGGAATAAGGTAGGGAAGAATTCTAAGGATCATTTTGACTGCCTCCAGAAGTTAGATCAGATGGCAAATTGGATTTGGTGCTAGGTCTTTCCCTTTAGGTTTTACCCCAACAATGTTTTCATTAGTTTCGCTCACTCTCGAAATCAAGCATTTTACAGCAGGTTGGAGCAGCCTGTATCTCAGCACAGGAATAAGGTAGGGAAGAATTCTAAGGATCATTTTGACTGCCTCCAGAAGTTAGATCAGATGGCAAATTGGATTTGGTGCTAGGTCTTTCCCTTTAGGTTTTACCCCAACAATGTTTTCATTAGTTTCGCTCACTCTCGAAATCAAGCATTTTACAGCAGGTTGGAGCAGCCTGTATCTCAGCACAGGAATAAGGTAGGGAAGAATTCTAAGGATCATTTTGACTGCCTCCAGAAGTTAGATCAGATGGCCAATTGGATTTGGTGCTAGGTCTTTCCCTTTAGGTTTTACCCCAACAATGTTTTCATTAGTTTCGCTCACTCTCGAAATCAAGCATTTTACAGCAGGTTGGAGCAGCCTGTATCTCAGCACAGGAATAAGGTAGGGAAGAATTCTAAGGATCATTTTGACTGCCTCCAGAAGTTAGATCAGATGGCAAATTGGATTTGGTGCTAGGTCTTTCCCTTTAGGTTTTACCCCAACAATGTTTTCATTAGTTTCGCTCACTCTCGAAATCAAGCATTTTACAGCAGGTTGGAGCAGCCTGTATCTCAGCACAGGAATAAGGTAGGGAAGAAATCAAATACTCATTTTGACTGCCTCCAGAAGTTAGATCAGATGGCAAATTGGATTTGGTGCTAGGTCTTTCCCTTTAGGTTTTACCCCAACAATGTTTTCATTAGTTTCGCTCACTCTCGAAATCAAGCATTTTACAGCAGGTTGGAGCAGCCTGTATCTCAGCATAGGAATAAGGTAGGGAAGAATTCTAAGGATCATTTTGACTGCCTCCAGAAGTTAGATCAGATGGCCAATTGGATTTGGTGCTAGGTCTTTCCCTTTAGGTTTTACCCCAACAATGTTTTCATTAGTTTCGCTCACTCTCGAAATCAAGCATTTTACAGCAGGTTGGAGCAGCCTGTATCTCAGCACAGGAATAAGGTAGGGAAGAATTCAAATACTCATTTTGACTGCCTCCAGAAGTTAGATCAGATGGCAAATTGGATTTGGTGCTAGGTCTTTCCCTTTAGGTTTTACCCCAACAATGTTTTCATTAGTTTCGCTCACTCTCGAAATCAAGCATTTTACAGCAGGTTGGAGCAGCCTGTATCTCAGCACAGGAATAAGGTAGGGAAGAATTCTAAGGATCATTTTGACTGCCTCCAGAAGTTAGATCAGATGGCAAATTGGATTTGGTGCTAGGTCTTTCCCTTTAGGTTTTACCCCAACAATGTTTTCATTAGTTTCGCTCACTCTCGAAATCAAGCATTTTACAGCAGGTTGGAGCAGCCTGTATCTCAGCACAGGAATAAGGTAGGGAAGAATTCTAAGGATCATTTTGACTGCCTCCAGAAGTTAGATCAGATGGCAAATTGGATTTGGTGCTAGGTCTTTCCCTTTAGGTTTTACCCCAACAATGTTTTCATTAGTTTCGCTCACTCTCGAAATCAAGCATTTTACAGCAGGTTGGAGCAGCCTGTATCTCAGCACAGGAATAAGGTAGGGAAGAATTCTAAGGATCATTTTGACTGCCTCCAGAAGTTAGATCAGATGGCAAATTGGATTTGGTGCTAGGTCTTTCCCTGTAGGTTTTACCCCAACAATGTTTTCATTAGTTTCGCTCACTCTCGAAATCAAGCATTTTACAGCAGGTTGGAGCAGCCTGTATCTCAGCACAGGAATAAGGTAGGGAAGAATTCTAAGGATCATTTTGACTGCCTCCAGAAGTTAGATCAGATGGCAAATTGGATTTGGTGCTAGGTCTTTCCCTTTAGGTTTTACCCCAACAATGTTTTCATTAGTTTCGCTCACTCTCGAAATCAAGCATTTTACAGCAGGTTGGAGCAGCCTGTATCTCAGCATAGGAATAAGGTAGGGAAGAATTCTAAGGATCATTTTGACTGCCTCCAGAAGTTAGATCAGATGGCCAATTGGATTTGGTGCTAGGTCTTTCCCTTTAGGTTTTACCCCAACAATGTTTTCATTAGTTTCGCTCACTCTCGAAATCAAGCATTTTACAGCAGGTTGGAGCAGCCTGTATCTCAGCACAGGAATAAGGTAGGGAAGAATTCTAAGGATCATTTTGACTGCCTCCAGAAGTTAGATCAGATGGCCAATGGAATTTGGTGCTAGGTCTTTCCCTTTAGGTTTTACCCCAACAATGTTTTCATTAGTTTCGCTCACTCTCGAAATCAAGCATTTTACAGCAGGTTGGAGCAGCCTGTATCTCAGCACAGGAATAAGGTAGGGAAGAATTCTAAGGATCATTTTGACTGCCTCCAGAAGTTAGATCAGATGGCCAATGGAATTTGGTGCTAGGTCTTTCCCTTTAGGTTTTACCCCAACAATGTTTTCATTAGTTTCGCTCACTCTCGAAATCAAGCATTTTACAGCAGGTTGGAGCAGCCTGTATCTCAGCACAGGAATAAGGTAGGGAAGAATTCTAAGGATCATTTTGACTGCCTCCAGAAGTTAGATCAGATGGCAAATTGGATTTGGTGCTAGGTCTTTCCCTTTAGGTTTTACCCCAACAATGTTTTCATTAGTTTCGCTCACTCTCGAAATCAAGCATTTTACAGCAGGTTGGAGCAGCCTGTATCTCAGCACAGGAATAAGGTAGGGAAGAATTCTAAGGATCATTTTGACTGCCTCCAGAAGTTAGATCAGATGGCCAATTGGATTTGGTGCTAGGTCTTTCCCTTTAGGTTTTACCCCAACAATGTTTTCATTAGTTTCGCTCACTCTCGAAATCAAGCATTTTACAGCAGGTTGGAGCAGCCTGTATCTCAGCACAGGAATAAGGTAGGGAAGAATTCAAATACTCATTTTGACTGCCTCCAGAAGTTAGATCAGATGGCAAATTGGATTTGGTGCTAGGTCTTTCCCTTTAGGTTTTACCCCCAACAATGTTTTCATTAGTTTCGCTCACTCTGGAAATCAAGCATTTTACAGCAGGTTGCAGCAGCCTGTATCTCAGCACAGGAATAAGGTAGGGAAGAATTCAAATACTCATTTTGACTGCCTCCAGAAGTTAGATCTGATGGCAAATTGGATTTGGTGCTAGGTCTTTCCCTTTAGGTTTTACCCCAACAATGTTTTCATTAGTTTCGCTCACTCTCGAAATCAAGCATTTTACAGCAGGTTGGAGCAGCCTGTATCTCAGCACAGGAATAAGGTAGGGAAGAATTCTAAGGATCATTTTGACTGCCTCCAGAAGTTAGATCAGATGGCCAATGGAATTTGGTGCTAGGTCTTTCCCTTTAGGTTTTACCCCAACAATGTTTTCATTAGTTTCGCTCACTCTCGAAATCAAGCATTTTACAGCAGGTTGGAGCAGCCTGTATCTCAGCACAGGAATAAGGTAGGGAAGAATTCTAAGGATCATTTTGACTGCCTCCAGAAGTTAGATCAGATGGCAAATTGGATTTGGTGCTAGGTCTTTCCCTTTAGGTTTTACCCCAACAATGTTTTCATTAGTTTCGCTCACTCTCGAAATCAAGCATTTTACAGCAGGTTGGAGCAGCCTGTATCTCAGCACAGGAATAAGGTAGGGAAGAATTCTAAGGATCATTTTGACTGCCTCCAGAAGTTAGATCAGATGGCCAATTGGATTTGGTGCTAGGTCTTTCCCTTTAGGTTTTACCCCAACAATGTTTTCATTAGTTTCGCTCACTCTCGAAATCAAGCATTTTACAGCGGGTTGGAGCAGCCTGTATCTCAGCACAGGAATAAGGTAGGGAAGAATTCAAATACTCATTTTGACTGCCTCCAGAAGTTAGATCAGATGGCAAATTGGATTTGGTGCTAGGTCTTTCCCTTTAGGTTTTACCCCAACAATGTTTTCATTAGTTTCGCTCACTCTGGAAATCAAGCATTTTACAGCAGGTTGGAGCAGCCTGTATCTCAGCACAGGAATAAGGTAGGGAAGAATTCAAATACTCATTTTGACTGCCTCCAGAAGTTAGATCTGATGGCAAATTGGATTTGGTGCTAGGTCTTTCCCTTTAGGTTTTACCCCAACAATGTTTTCATTAGTTTCGCTCACTCTCGAAATCAAGCATTTTACAGCAGGTTGGAGCAGCCTGTATCTCAGCACAGGAATAAGGTAGGGAAGAATTCTAAGGATCATTTTGACTGCCTCCAGAAGTTAGATCAGATGGCAAATTGGATTTGGTGCTAGGTCTTTCCCTTTAGGTTTTACCCCAACAATGTTTTCATTAGTTTCGCTCACTCTCGAAATCAAGCATTTTACAGCAGGTTGGAGCAGCCTGTATCTCAGCATAGGAATAAGGTAGGGAAGAATTCTAAGGATCATTTTGACTGCCTCCAGAAGTTAGATCAGATGGCCAATGGAATTTGGTGCTAGGTCTTTCCCTTTAGGTTTTACCCCAACAATGTTTTCATTAGTTTCGCTCACTCTCGAAATCAAGCATTTTACAGCAGGTTGGAGCAGCCTGTATCTCAGCACAGGAATAAGGTAGGGAAGAATTCTAAGGATCATTTTGACTGCCTCCAGAAGTTAGATCAGATGGCAAATTGGATTTGGTGCTAGGTCTTTCCCTTTAGGTTTTACCCCAACAATGTTTTCATTAGTTTCGCTCACTCTCGAAATCAAGCATTTTACAGCAGGTTGGAGCAGCCTGTATCTCAGCACAGGAATAAGGTAGGGAAGAATTCTAAGGATCATTTTGACTGCCTCCAGAAGTTAGATCAGATGGCCAATGGAATTTGGTGCTAGGTCTTTCCCTTTAGGTTTTACCCCAACAATGTTTTCATTAGTTTCGCTCACTCTCGAAATCAAGCATTTTACAGCAGGTTGGAGCAGCCTGTATCTCAGCACAGGAATAAGGTAGGGAAGAATTCTAAGGATCATTTTGACTGCCTCCAGAAGTTAGATCAGATGGCAAATTGGATTTGGTGCTAGGTCTTTCCCTTTAGGTTTTACCCCAACAATGTTTTCATTAGTTTCGCTCACTCTCGAAATCAAGCATTTTACAGCAGGTTGGAGCAGCCTGTATCTCAGCACAGGAATAAGGTAGGGAAGAATTCTAAGGATCATTTTGACTGCCTCCAGAAGTTAGATCAGATGGCCAATTGGATTTGGTGCTAGGTCTTTCCCTTTAGGTTTTACCCCAACAATGTTTTCATTAGTTTCGCTCACTCTCGAAATCAAGCATTTTACAGCGGGTTGGAGCAGCCTGTATCTCAGCACAGGAATAAGGTAGGGAAGAATTCAAATACTCATTTTGACTGCCTCCAGAAGTTAGATCAGATGGCAAATTGGATTTGGTGCTAGGTCTTTCCCTTTAGGTTTTACCCCAACAATGTTTTCATTAGTTTCGCTCACTCTGGAAATCAAGCATTTTACAGCAGGTTGGAGCAGCCTGTATCTCAGCACAGGAATAAGGTAGGGAAGAATTCAAATACTCATTTTGACTGCCTCCAGAAGTTAGATCTGATGGCAAATTGGATTTGGTGCTAGGTCTTTCCCTTTAGGTTTTACCCCAACAATGTTTTCATTAGTTTCGCTCACTCTCGAAATCAAGCATTTTACAGCAGGTTGGAGCAGCCTGTATCTCAGCACAGGAATAAGGTAGGGAAGAATTCTAAGGATCATTTTGACTGCCTCCAGAAGTTAGATCAGATGGCCAATGGAATTTGGTGCTAGGTCTTTCCCTTTAGGTTTTACCCCAACAATGTTTTCATTAGTTTCGCTCACTCTCGAAATCAAGCATTTTACAGCAGGTTGGAGCAGCCTGTATCTCAGCACAGGAATAAGGTAGGGAAGAATTCTAAGGATCATTTTGACTGCCTCCAGAAGTTAGATCAGATGGCAAATTGGATTTGGTGCTAGGTCTTTCCCTTTAGGTTTTACCCCAACAATGTTTTCATTAGTTTCGCTCACTCTCGAAATCAAGCATTTTACAGCAGGTTGGAGCAGCCTGTATCTCAGCACAGGAATAAGGTAGGGAAGAATTCTAAGGATCATTTTGACTGCCTCCAGAAGTTAGATCAGATGGCAAATTGGATTTGGTGCTAGGTCTTTCCCTTTAGGTTTTACCCCAACAATGTTTTCATTAGTTTCGCTCACTCTCGAAATCAAGCATTTTACAGCAGGTTGGAGCAGCCTGTATCTCAGCACAGGAATAAGGTAGGGAAGAATTCTAAGGATCATTTTGACTGCCTCCAGAAGTTAGATCAGATGGCCAATTGGATTTGGTGCTAGGTCTTTCCCTTTAGGTTTTACCCCAACAATGTTTTCATTAGTTTCGCTCACTCTCGAAATCAAGCATTTTACAGCAGGTTGGAGCAGCCTGTATCTCAGCACAGGAATAAGGTAGGGAAGAATTCTAAGGATCATTTTGACTGCCTCCAGAAGTTAGATCAGATGGCAAATTGGATTTGGTGCTAGGTCTTTCCCTTTAGGTTTTACCCCAACAATGTTGTGGTGGGTTTGGAAGGATAAGGCTGAGAAGCCTCCTCCCTTCCCCCTTGTAAGTAAAAGGAAAAAAAAAATTGAAGGGAAAGGGAAAAAAAACTCGCAAGCTGAATTAGCAAAGCAGTGGAGCTATATTTACAAAGCGATGTAGGGTTTGCAGGGGGAATATTTACAAATTTACAATATCTACAATATATATACAAAGATATACAACAGAGTAACACAGAAATGAGAGTGACCCCCTCGGCAGAGGGGTCCCCCACCTCCGCTCTCCCCTCTCTTCCCCCCCTTTCCCCAGTGTGGGATAGAAAGAGAAAGAGAGGAAAAAAAAAGTTAGAAGCAGTTCGTGTTAATTGGAAGGGAGTTAGTATACAGGCCTGTTATCTGGTTTTCAAGGCCGAGGCCTTGGCAGAAAGCCCAGCACAGGAAAGCTGTTGCCTGAAGAAGAGGCGGAAGCAAGACTGACTGAGAAGTGCTGGAAATGTCCAGTATAGTCCCAGCTCAGAAGTGCTTCCTCCCACTCATCCAATGAAATTAGTTTAGACTATTCCTTCTGTTTACCAACTTCCGTCCACCATATTCCCTTTCTTAAGGGGGCAACGTCAACCGGCCACAATCCACCCCTTCTAAACAATTTCATTGGCTGTTCATACTGTCCATCCAATCCAAAATGATATTTACAGTTCGTGAGTAAAGTTCATAGTCCATTCCGGCTATGCTCAGATGTAGATGATTCAAAAGTCCAAGAAAATCAGAAAATGAGAAAAATGGAAAACAGTTCATTTCTTCACCGATGAAGCGAAGAAAATGGAAACAGGGAAATCTCAGGGTCTCTTAGTTGACTCAGGGCTCTCAGGGATCTCAGGGTTCGTGCACCGTAGATTCCTCGTTGATTCTTCCTTTGGACGCGATGTAGCTGTACAACAGTTCAAAGTTAACCTCTTTCAGCTAAAGTTAAATTTCTTTGTGGAATACACTGAATTTCACCATTCTCTTGCATTACCCAATAAGTGTGACCCGGACCTTCAGCTGAAACCACCCCTCGGACAGGTTTAGCCTCTCCTGAGGGTGAGAATACCCAAACAGTTCTACCTAACAGATTCTTTTCTCTAACAACAGGAACTCTATCACCTTCTACTTTCTGTAGCAAATCTGAATGTGCAGGTCCAGCTCGGTTCACTGAACCTCTACTATTTACCAGCCAGGTTGCTTGTGCTAAATGTTTTTCCCAGTTTTATAAAGATCCACCTCCCATGGCTTTGAGAGTGGTCTTCAACAAACCGTTGTAGCGTTCAATCTTCCCTGAAGCTGGTGCATAGTAGGGAATGTGGAATATCCACTCAATACCGTGCTCTTTTGCCCAGCTCTTTACAAGGTTGTTCTTGAAATGAGTTCCGTTGTCTGACTCAATCCTCTCTGGAGTTCCGTGTCTCCACAGGATTTGTCTCTCCAGACCGAGAATGGTGTTGCGTGCAGTTGCATGTGGAACTGGATAAGTTTCCAACCATCCAGTGTTTGCCTCTACCATAGTAAGCATGTATTGCTTACCAGAACGAGAACGTGGTAGAGTGATGTAGTCAATCTGCCAAGCTTCACCATACTTGTACTTGGACCATCTGTCACCATACCACAAGGGCTTAAGTCGTTTTGCCTGCTTAATAGCAGCACAAATGTCACAGTCATGGATGACTTGTGTGATAGCATCCATGGAAATGTCTATGGATCTGTCACGAGCCCATTGGTATGTTGCATCTCTGCCTTGATGTCCTGACGAATCATGAGCCCACCGAGCTAAGAATATCTCACCTCGGTGTTTCCAGTCGAGATCAAGATTAGAGTCCATGTCTACTTGAGAAACTCTTGCAGCCAGATCGGCCTGATGGTTGTGTTGTTGTTCCTCAGTAGCTTTGCTCTTAGGAATGTGAGCATCGATGTGTCTCACTTTCACTGGAATTCTCTCGATTCGATCAGCAATGTCCTGCCATAGGTTGGCTGCCCAAATGGGTTTTCCTTTCCTCTGCCAACCACTCTTCTTCCAGTTCTTTAGCCAACCCCATAGAGCATTGGCTACCATCCATGAGTCGGTGTAGAGATAAAGCTTTGGCCATCTCTCACGTTCAGCCACGTCGAGAGCTAGCTGGACAGCTTTTACCTCTGCGAACTGACTGGATTCTCCTTCTCCATCTTTCGCCTCTGCAACTCGGCGTGTTGGACTCCACACTGCAGACTTCCACCTTCGCTTGTTTCCAACAAGATGACAGGAACCGTCTGTGAACAAAGCATATTTCTTTTCATCATCAGAAAGGTCATTGTAAGGAGGAGCTTCCTCAGCACGAGTTACTTTCTCCTCTGGAGGTTTGGCACAGTTGATACCTTCAGGCCAACTTGAGATCACCTCCACTAGACCAGGTCTTTCAAGATTTCCCATCCGAGCTCTCTGTGTTATCAGAGCCATCCACTTAGACCATGTTGAGTCTGTGGCATGATGTGGTGTGGAGCCTTTGCCTTTGAACATCCAATTCAAAACTGGTAATCTGGGAGCTAGAAGAAGTTGTGATTCAGTTCCAATCACTTCAGAAGATGCTTTTACTCCTTCATAGGCAGCTAAGATTTCTTTCTCTGTTGGAGTATAGTTAGCCTCTGAACCTCTGTAACCTCGACTCCAGAAACCAAGAGGTCGTCCACGTGTCTCACCTGGAGCTTTTTGCCACAAGCACCAGGTTGGACCATTGTCACTTGCAGCCGTGTACAAAATGTTCTTAATGTCTGGACCATCTCGGACAGGTCCCAGACCCATTGCTTGAATTACCTCTTGCTTTATCTGGTCAAAGGCTGCTTGCTGTTCAGGTCCCCAGTGGAAATGGTTTCTCTTTCGAGTCACATCATACAGAGGTTTCACAATCTGACTGTATCCAGGAATGTGCAGTCTCCAAAATCCCACTATCCCCAAGAAACGTAGGGTCTCTTGCTTGTTGGTGGGACTTGCCATGGTAGAGACTCTATTTACCACATCCACTGGAATGTGTCGGCGTCCATCTTGCCACCCGCACTCCCAGAAATTGAATCTCTGTGGTAGGCCCTTTCACCTTGTCTCGTTTGATGGCAAAACCTGCATTTAGAAGAATGTCAATGATTTTGTTACCTTTCTCGAAGACTTCTTCAGCAGTTTTACCCCAGACGATGATATCATCGATGAACTGGATGTGTTCTGGAGCACCTCCTTTCTCCAGAGCATTGTGGATCACTGCATGACAGATGCTTGAGCTGTGGATCCAGCCCATTGGCAGCCTGTTGAAAGTGTACTGGATGCCTCTCCAGGTGAAAGCAAACTGAGGCCTGCATTCCTCTGCTATGGGAATAGAGAAAAATGCATTAGCAATGTCTATGGTAGCATACCATTTGGCCTCTTTGGATTCCAGCTCATACTGAAGCTCCATCATGTCTGGTACTGCTGCACTCATAGGTGGTGTCACTTCATTTAGGGCTCGGTAGTCTACCGTCAGACGCCAGTCTCCATTCTGTTTCCGCACAGGCCACACTGGACTGTTGAAAGGTGAATGAGTTTTGCTGACGACTTTCTGACTTTCCAACTGACGAATCAGATTCTGAATGGGCAACAAAGAGTCACGGTTGGTTCTGTATTGTCTGTGATGCACAGTCTGAGAAGCAACCGGCAATTTAATGTCCTGTATCTTATGTTGTCCCACAACTGCAGATTCATCAGAAAGTTCAGGTCTGGCAGATAGCTTCAATTTTTGTCCATCAATTTCTATTGAAGCTACTCCAAAAGCCCATTTGTAACCTCTAGGGTCTTTGAAACGCCCTTCTCTCAGAAAATCAATTCCCAAAATACAAGGTGCGTCAGGTCCGGTCACAACTGTATGCTTCCTCCATTGTTTACCAGTTAAACTTATATTAACCTCTACCTTACTTAACTCTTGAGATCCACCAGTGACTCCCAGAATAGTTATAGACTCTGATCCCTGATAATTTGATGGTATTATGGTGCACTGAGCTCCTGTGTCAACCAAGGCCCTGTACTTCCGAAATTGTGAAGTGCCAGGCCACTGGATGTACACATCCCAATAGATTCTGTTATCTCTGTTATCCCTCTCCTCCCCCTGGCGGGAGGCAGGGCACCCCTAGTTATGGGGAACATGCGCACATGTGCATTGCACATAGTTTGCAGGGTTATAACTTTGCATGTTATAACTGGAGCCACTGTTGGAGCCATAAGAGTCGTTCTGGGGAACTGTGGAAGTAACAGCTACCCTTCTGGTATTGCTACCTCGGGTTCTGCCACTTTGCAATTCCCTCAGTCTCCTGAAAAGATTAGAAGTTGGTTGGCCATCCCAGCGGTTCATGTTCTCACCAAACTGATCACGCAGAGTTATCCAAATAGTTCTACGTGATTGTCTTGGTGGTCTGTTTTGGAATGACCTGTTTTGGAATGTCCTGTTTTGGAATGGCCTCCTTGGAGGACATGTATTCCTCACAGATGAGACTTGTACCCACCTGGAGGAAGAATTGAAATTATCCCTTTGTGCCAATTGGTATATGGAGTCTTTTAACTCTCTTATGCAATTCTGAATATCACCAGACATAGTTTTAATGGCCGAAACCAAAGAACCACGTGTCATGCTATCCTCCAATTGTCTCATTTGATCACTGAATTGGCCAACCGTGGGAGAAGCTCCACCATAACTTCTTGACACAATTCTGCTTGCCAGAATGTTTGCATAATTGGAAGGAGCAAGTTTGATGATCTTTTTAGCAAGACCAATACCCACAGGAATGTCATCAGGATTCAGAGTTTCATGTTCACCATAGAGTAGCTCTCTAACAGCAAATTCTCTCAAGCGCTTAATTCCCTCATCTATGGTAGTCCAGGGTTTAGGATTCCATGGAAGGTCATCTCGGGAAGGGTATCTCAGGGCAACCGCTATTAAAAGGCGTATCCAAAGATTAACCTTACCGAGAGCTTCGCCTAGATGTCTATCTATTCCATTGTCCCTTGAGAGAGTTCCTAACTGAGCTGCTGACTTGTCTCCAACTGTTAGAGCTGAAGCACCTGTATCATAACACCTACTAAGCCAAGCTAGAACTGGCTCCTTATCTGCCCTGGTGAAATCTTTACGGACATTTCTCAATTCCTCCCTTGGTGACGAACAGTCCGTAATATCATCTTCATCTTCATCTCCCTGAATTCTTTGCCCATAAAATCCTGCTGTCATTCTCCTAAGGATCTCTTTAAGCTGAGAACCACCTTTGCCAGCTGCTTTCCTAGCTTCATCTCTATCCTGCTTTGATCTCACTAGGTTAGCTAGATCTTTAAAACAAACCTTCTCTTCCTCCTGAGCAGGATCTTTTACAGTAGAGGGCCCCTCACCAGGATCAGTCTCCTCCTCTTCTTCTCCATCTTTGCCCTTTCCAGCTCTAGTCTTTAAAGGAGCCACCTTAACTGGAGCTGTGTTTGAATTTACAGCCACCTTAATGGAAGCTGACAGGTCCTGAGATAAATCAGCTGCTGGGGCAGTGACTTCCGGTCCCACTGAGGGAGTGGGTGGAAGTGACGTTGCTCCATTAATGGCCGACGGAGAAGAAGAAGGAGAAGGAGTGGGAGAAGGAGTAGGCGCCATGTTGATACCAGCCGATGCCCTTGGCTGCTTGCTAGAATCAGCAGAAAAGTCATTTAGAGCTGCTTTACCAATTAACTTTTTAGCGTTCTTTTTGACTGACACGGGTTCTCCACAGTCCTCATCACTAGATGACTCTGGGACTGACCGAGAGCCACGGCGTTTTCTTTTTGATCTAGTTTTAATAACAAAACAAGCTCTGGACACCTTTCTCTCTCGCCGCAAAGAGAACAGTAGATACACGTTAATTATCACTGAGAGCAGGATTATACACATGAAATAAATCACCTTTGGATCCCAGGCATCACCTAAAGTTACTGTCTCCTCAGGCGGAATCTTAAAACTCTTTATCTCAATTGGGAGAGTGGTGGAGGTAACATTCCTGTATCTCACTGGCCATAATAAATTAATACATTTTCCATACCATAATTTAACTTTATACATAACCCACATATAAATTGTCCGCACCAAATATTTACCCAGGTAATCCAAAATCAAACCCAAACAATACCTGTAAACCAGAGCCCCAAAAATTGAAAAGAACAATCGCTCCACAAACCACAATACCTTCATGTTTGCTAATTCAGCTAGAAAACACTAAATCAATCAAGTAATAAATTAAACTAATTATCTGCCCCACGTTGGGCGCCAATAAAAAAAAATGTGGTGGGTTTGGAAGGATAAGGCTGAGAAGCCTCCTCCCTTCCCCCTTGTAAGTAAAAGGAAAAAAAAAATTGAAGGGAAAGGGAAAAAAAACTCGCAAGCTGAATTAGCAAAGCAGTGGAGCTATATTTACAAAGCGATGTAGGGTTTGCAGGGGGAATATTTACAAATTTACAATATCTACAATATATATACAAAGATATACAACAGAGTAACACAGAAATGAGAGTGACCCCCTCGGCAGAGGGGTCCCCTACCTCCGCTCTCCCCTCTCTTCCCCCCCTTTCCCCAGAGTGGGATAGAAAGAGAAAGAGAGGAAAAAAAAAGTTAGAAGCAGTTCGTGTTAATTGGAAGGGAGTTAGTATACAGGCCTGTTATCTGGTTTTCAAGGCCGAGGCCTTGGCAGAAAGCCCAGCACAGGAAAGCTGTTGCCTGAAGAAGAGGCGGAAGCAAGACTGACTGAGAAGTGCTGGAAATGTCCAGTATAGTCCCAGCTCAGAAGTGCTTCCTCCCACTCATCCAATGAAATTAGTTTAGACTATTCCTTCCGTTTACCAACTTCCGTCCACCATATTCCCTTTCTTAAGGGGGCAACGTCAACCGGCCACAAATGTTTTCATTAGTTTCGCTCACTCTCGAAATCAAGCATTTTACAGCAGGTTGGAGCAGCCTGTATCTCAGCACAGGAATAAGGTAGGGAAGAATTCAAATACTCATTTTGACTGCCTCCAGAAGTTAGATCTGATGGCAAATTGGATTTGGTGCTAGGTCTTTCCCTTTAGGTTTTACCCCAACAATGTTTTCATTAGTTTCGCTCACTCTCGAAATCAAGCATTTTACAGCAGGTTGGAGCAGCCTGTATCTCAGCACAGGAATAAGGTAGGGAAGAATTCTAAGGATCATTTTGACTGCCTCCAGAAGTTAGATCAGATGGCAAATTGGATTTGGTGCTAGGTCTTTCCCTTTAGGTTTTACCCCAACAATGTTTTCATTAGTTTCGCTCACTCTCGAAATCAAGCATTTTACAGCAGGTTGGAGCAGCCTGTATCTCAGCACAGGAATAAGGTAGGGAAGAATTCAAATACTCATTTTGACTGCCTCCAGAAGTTAGATCTGATGGCAAATTGGATTTGGTGCTAGGTCTTTCCCTTTAGGTTTTACCCCAACAATGTTTTCATTAGTTTCGCTCACTCTCGAAATCAAGCATTTTACAGCAGGTTGGAGCAGCCTGTATCTCAGCACAGGAATAAGGTAGGGAAGAATTCTAAGGATCATTTTGACTGCCTCCAGAAGTTAGATCAGATGGCCAATGGAATTTGGTGCTAGGTCTTTCCCTTTAGGTTTTACCCCAACAATGTTTTCATTAGTTTCGCTCACTCTCGAAATCAAGCATTTTACAGCAGGTTGGAGCAGCCTGTATCTCAGCACAGGAATAAGGTAGGGAAGAATTCTAAGGATCATTTTGACTGCCTCCAGAAGTTAGATCAGATGGCAAATTGGATTTGGTGCTAGGTCTTTCCCTTTAGGTTTTACCCCAACAATGTTTTCATTAGTTTCGCTCACTCTCGAAATCAAGCATTTTACAGCAGGTTGGAGCAGCCTGTATCTCAGCACAGGAATAAGGTAGGGAAGAATTCAAATACTCATTTTGACTGCCTCCAGAAGTTAGATCAGATGGCAAATTGGATTTGGTGCTAGGTCTTTCCCTTTAGGTTTTACCCCAACAATGTTTTCATTAGTTTCGCTCACTCTCGAAATCAAGCATTTTACAGCAGGTTGGAGCAGCCTGTATCTCAGCACAGGAATAAGGTAGGGAAGAATTCAAATACTCATTTTGACTGCCTCCAGAAGTTAGATCAGATGGCCAATGGAATTTGGTGCTAGGTCTTTCCCTTTAGGTTTTACCCCAACAATGTTTTCATTAGTTTCGCTCACTCTCGAAATCAAGCATTTTACAGCAGGTTGGAGCAGCCTGTATCTCAGCACAGGAATAAGGTAGGGAAGAATTCTAAGGATCATTTTGACTGCCTCCAGAAGTTAGATCAGATGGCAAATTGGATTTGGTGCTAGGTCTTTCCCTTTAGGTTTTACCCCAACAATGTTTTCATTAGTTTCGCTCACTCTCGAAATCAAGCATTTTACAGCAGGTTGGAGCAGCCTGTATCTCAGCACAGGAATAAGGTAGGGAAGAATTCAAATACTCATTTTGACTGCCTCCAGAAGTTAGATCAGATGGCAAATTGGATTTGGTGCTAGGTCTTTCCCTTTAGGTTTTACCCCAACAATGTTTTCATTAGTTTCGCTCACTCTCGAAATCAAGCATTTTACAGCAGGTTGGAGCAGCCTGTATCTCAGCACAGGAATAAGGTAGGGAAGAATTCAAATACTCATTTTGACTGCCTCCAGAAGTTAGATCTGATGGCAAATTGGATTTGGTGCTAGGTCTTTCCCTTTAGGTTTTACCCCAACAATGTTTTCATTAGTTTCGCTCACTCTCGAAATCAAGCATTTTACAGCAGGTTGGAGCAGCCTGTATCTCAGCACAGGAATAAGGTAGGGAAGAATTCTAAGGATCATTTTGACTGCCTCCAGAAGTTAGATCAGATGGCAAATTGGATTTGGTGCTAGGTCTTTCCCTTTAGGTTTTACCCCAACAATGTTTTCATTAGTTTCGCTCACTCTCGAAATCAAGCATTTTACAGCAGGTTGGAGCAGCCTGTATCTCAGCACAGGAATAAGGTAGGGAAGAATTCTAAGGATCATTTTGACTGCCTCCAGAAGTTAGATCAGATGGCCAATGGAATTTGGTGCTAGGTCTTTCCCTTTAGGTTTTACCCCAACAATGTTTTCATTAGTTTCGCTCACTCTCGAAATCAAGCATTTTACAGCAGGTTGGAGCAGCCTGTATCTCAGCACAGGAATAAGGTAGGGAAGAATTCTAAGGATCATTTTGACTGCCTCCAGAAGTTAGATCAGATGGCAAATTGGATTTGGTGCTAGGTCTTTCCCTTTAGGTTTTACCCCAACAATGTTTTCATTAGTTTCGCTCACTCTCGAAATCAAGCATTTTACAGCAGGTTGGAGCAGCCTGTATCTCAGCACAGGAATAAGGTAGGGAAGAATTCTAAGGATCATTTTGACTGCCTCCAGAAGTTAGATCAGATGGCCAATGGAATTTGGTGCTAGGTCTTTCCCTTTAGGTTTTACCCCAACAATGTTTTCATTAGTTTCGCTCACTCTCGAAATCAAGCATTTTACAGCAGGTTGGAGCAGCCTGTATCTCAGCACAGGAATAAGGTAGGGAAGAATTCTAAGGATCATTTTGACTGCCTCCAGAAGTTAGATCAGATGGCAAATTGGATTTGGTGCTAGGTCTTTCCCTTTAGGTTTTACCCCAACAATGTTTTCATTAGTTTCGCTCACTCTCGAAATCAAGCATTTTACAGCAGGTTGGAGCAGCCTGTATCTCAGCACAGGAATAAGGTAGGGAAGAATTCTAAGGATCATTTTGACTGCCTCCAGAAGTTAGATCAGATGGCAAATTGGATTTGGTGCTAGGTCTTTCCCTTTAGGTTTTACCCCAACAATGTTTTCATTAGTTTCGCTCACTCTCGAAATCAAGCATTTTACAGCAGGTTGGAGCAGCCTGTATCTCAGCACAGGAATAAGGTAGGGAAGAATTCTAAGGATCATTTTGACTGCCTCCAGAAGTTAGATCAGATGGCAAATTGGATTTGGTGCTAGGTCTTTCCCTTTAGGTTTTACCCCAACAATGTTTTCATTAGTTTCGCTCACTCTCGAAATCAAGCATTTTACAGCAGGTTGGAGCAGCCTGTATCTCAGCACAGGAATAAGGTAGGGAAGAATTCTAAGGATCATTTTGACTGCCTCCAGAAGTTAGATCAGATGGCCAATTGGATTTGGTGCTAGGTCTTTCCCTTTAGGTTTTACCCCAACAATGTTTTCATTAGTTTCGCTCACTCTCGAAATCAAGCATTTTACAGCAGGTTGGAGCAGCCTGTATCTCAGCACAGGAATAAGGTAGGGAAGAATTCTATGGATCATTTTGCCTGCCTCCAGAAGTTAGATCAGATGGCAAATTGGATTTGGTGCTAGGTCTTTCCCTTTAGGTTTTACCCCAACAATGTTTTCATTAGTTTCGCTCACTCTCGAAATCAAGCATTTTACAGCAGGTTGGAGCAGCCTGTATCTCAGCACAGGAATAAGGTAGGGAAGAATTGAAATACTCATTTTGACTGCCTCCAGAAGTTAGATCAGATGGCCAATGGAATTTGGTGCTAGGTCTTTCCCTTTAGGTTTTACCCCAACAATGTTTTCATTAGTTTCGCTCACTCTCGAAATCAAGCATTTTACAGCAGGTTGGAGCAGCCTGTATCTCAGCACAGGAATAAGGTAGGGAAGAATTCTAAGGATCATTTTGACTGCCTCCAGAAGTTAGATCAGATGGCAAATTGGATTTGGTGCTAGGTCTTTCCCTTTAGGTTTTACCCCAACAATGTTTTCATTAGTTTCGCTCACTCTCGAAATCAAGCATTTTACAGCAGGTTGGAGCAGCCTGTATCTCAGCACAGGAATAAGGTAGGGAAGAATTCTAAGGATCATTTTGACTGCCTCCAGAAGTTAGATCAGATGGCAAATTGGATTTGGTGCTAGGTCTTTCCCTTTAGGTTTTACCCCAACAATGTTTTCATTAGTTTCGCTCACTCTCGAAATCAAGCATTTTACAGCAGGTTGGAGCAGCCTGTATCTCAGCACAGGAATAAGGTAGGGAAGAATTCTAAGGATCATTTTGACTGCCTCCAGAAGTTAGATCAGATGGCCAATTGGATTTGGTGCTAGGTCTTTCCCTTTAGGTTTTACCCCAACAATGTTTTCATTAGTTTCGCTCACTCTCGAAATCAAGCATTTTACAGCAGGTTGGAGCAGCCTGTATCTCAGCACAGGAATAAGGTAGGGAAGAATTCTAAGGATCATTTTGACTGCCTCCAGAAGTTAGATCAGATGGCCAATGGAATTTGGTGCTAGGTCTTTCCCTTTAGGTTTTACCCCAACAATGTTTTCATTAGTTTCGCTCACTCTCGAAATCAAGCATTTTACAGCAGGTTGGAGCAGCCTGTATCTCAGCACAGGAATAAGGTAGGGAAGAATTCTAAGGATCATTTTGACTGCCTCCAGAAGTTAGATCAGATGGCAAATTGGATTTGGTGCTAGGTCTTTCCCTTTAGGTTTTACCCCAACAATGTTTTCATTAGTTTCGCTCACTCTCGAAATCAAGCATTTTACAGCAGGTTGGAGCAGCCTGTATCTCAGCACAGGAATAAGGTAGGGAAGAATTCTAAGGATCATTTTGACTGCCTCCAGAAGTTAGATCAGATGGCAAATTGGATTTGGTGCTAGGTCTTTCCCTTTAGGTTTTACCCCAACAATGTTTTCATTAGTTTCGCTCACTCTCGAAATCAAGCATTTTACAGCAGGTTGGAGCAGCCTGTATCTCAGCACAGGAATAAGGTAGGGAAGAATTCTAAGGATCATTTTGACTGCCTCCAGAAGTTAGATCAGATGGCCAATTGGATTTGGTGCTAGGTCTTTCCCTTTAGGTTTTACCCCAACAATGTTTTCATTAGTTTCGCTCACTCTCGAAATCAAGCATTTTACAGCAGGTTGGAGCAGCCTGTATCTCAGCACAGGAATAAGGTAGGGAAGAATTCTATGGATCATTTTGCCTGCCTCCAGAAGTTAGATCAGATGGCAAATTGGATTTGGTGCTAGGTCTTTCCCTTTAGGTTTTACCCCAACAATGTTTTCATTAGTTTCGCTCACTCTCGAAATCAAGCATTTTACAGCAGGTTGGAGCAGCCTGTATCTCAGCACAGGAATAAGGTAGGGAAGAATTGAAATACTCATTTTGACTGCCTCCAGAAGTTAGATCAGATGGCCAATGGAATTTGGTGCTAGGTCTTTCCCTTTAGGTTTTACCCCAACAATGTTTTCATTAGTTTCGCTCACTCTCGAAATCAAGCATTTTACAGCAGGTTGGAGCAGCCTGTATCTCAGCACAGGAATAAGGTAGGGAAGAATTCTAAGGATCATTTTGACTGCCTCCAGAAGTTAGATCAGATGGCAAATTGGATTTGGTGCTAGGTCTTTCCCTTTAGGTTTTACCCCAACAATGTTTTCATTAGTTTCGCTCACTCTCGAAATCAAGCATTTTACAGCAGGTTGGAGCAGCCTGTATCTCAGCACAGGAATAAGGTAGGGAAGAATTCTAAGGATCATTTTGACTGCCTCCAGAAGTTAGATCAGATGGCCAATTGGATTTGGTGCTAGGTCTTTCCCTTTAGGTTTTACCCCAACAATGTTTTCATTAGTTTCGCTCACTCTCGAAATCAAGCATTTTACAGCAGGTTGGAGCAGCCTGTATCTCAGCACAGGAATAAGGTAGGGAAGAATTCTAAGGATCATTTTGACTGCCTCCAGAAGTTAGATCAGATGGCCAATTGGATTTGGTGCTAGGTCTTTCCCTTTAGGTTTTACCCCAACAATGTTTTCATTAGTTTCGCTCACTCTCGAAATCAAGCATTTTACAGCAGGTTGGAGCAGCCTGTATCTCAGCACAGGAATAAGGTAGGGAAGAATTCTAAGGATCATTTTGACTGCCTCCAGAAGTTAGATCAGATGGCCAATGGAATTTGGTGCTAGGTCTTTCCCTTTAGGTTTTACCCCAACAATGTTTTCATTAGTTTCGCTCACTCTCGAAATCAAGCATTTTACAGCAGGTTGGAGCAGCCTGTATCTCAGCACAGGAATAAGGTAGGGAAGAATTCTAAGGATCATTTTGACTGCCTCCAGAAGTTAGATCAGATGGCCAATTGGATTTGGTGCTAGGTCTTTCCCTTTAGGTTTTACCCCAACAATGTTTTCATTAGTTTCGCTCACTCTCGAAATCAAGCATTTTACAGCAGGTTGGAGCAGCCTGTATCTCAGCACAGGAATAAGGTAGGGAAGAATTCTAAGGATCATTTTGACTGCCTCCAGAAGTTAGATCAGATGGCCAATTGGATTTGGTGCTAGGTCTTTCCCTTTAGGTTTTACCCCAACAATGTTTTCATTAGTTTCGCTCACTCTCGAAATCAAGCATTTTACAGCAGGTTGGAGCAGCCTGTATCTCAGCACAGGAATAAGGTAGGGAAGAATTCTAAGGATCATTTTGACTGCCTCCAGAAGTTAGATCAGATGGCCAATGGAATTTGGTGCTAGGTCTTTCCCTTTAGGTTTTACCCCAACAATGTTTTCATTAGTTTCGCTCACTCTCGAAATCAAGCATTTTACAGCAGGTTGGAGCAGCCTGTATCTCAGCACAGGAATAAGGTAGGGAAGAATTCTAAGGATCATTTTGACTGCCTCCAGAAGTTAGATCAGATGGCAAATTGGATTTGGTGCTAGGTCTTTCCCTTTAGGTTTTACCCCAACAATGTTTTCATTAGTTTCGCTCACTCTCGAAATCAAGCATTTTACAGCAGGTTGGAGCAGCCTGTATCTCAGCACAGGAATAAGGTAGGGAAGAATTCTAAGGATCATTTTGACTGCCTCCAGAAGTTAGATCAGATGGCAAATTGGATTTGGTGCTAGGTCTTTCCCTTTAGGTTTTACCCCAACAATGTTTTCATTAGTTTCGCTCACTCTCGAAATCAAGCATTTTACAGCAGGTTGGAGCAGCCTGTATCTCAGCACAGGAATAAGGTAGGGAAGAATTCTAAGGATCATTTTGACTGCCTCCAGAAGTTAGATCAGATGGCCAATTGGATTTGGTGCTAGGTCTTTCCCTTTAGGTTTTACCCCAACAATGTTTTCATTAGTTTCGCTCACTCTCGAAATCAAGCATTTTACAGCAGGTTGGAGCAGCCTGTATCTCAGCACAGGAATAAGGTAGGGAAGAATTCTATGGATCATTTTGCCTGCCTCCAGAAGTTAGATCAGATGGCAAATTGGATTTGGTGCTAGGTCTTTCCCTTTAGGTTTTACCCCAACAATGTTTTCATTAGTTTCGCTCACTCTCGAAATCAAGCATTTTACAGCAGGTTGGAGCAGCCTGTATCTCAGCACAGGAATAAGGTAGGGAAGAATTGAAATACTCATTTTGACTGCCTCCAGAAGTTAGATCAGATGGCCAATGGAATTTGGTGCTAGGTCTTTCCCTTTAGGTTTTACCCCAACAATGTTTTCATTAGTTTCGCTCACTCTCGAAATCAAGCATTTTACAGCAGGTTGGAGCAGCCTGTATCTCAGCACAGGAATAAGGTAGGGAAGAATTCTAAGGATCATTTTGACTGCCTCCAGAAGTTAGATCAGATGGCAAATTGGATTTGGTGCTAGGTCTTTCCCTTTAGGTTTTACCCCAACAATGTTTTCATTAGTTTCGCTCACTCTCGAAATCAAGCATTTTACAGCAGGTTGGAGCAGCCTGTATCTCAGCACAGGAATAAGGTAGGGAAGAATTCTAAGGATCATTTTGACTGCCTCCAGAAGTTAGATCAGATGGCCAATTGGATTTGGTGCTAGGTCTTTCCCTTTAGGTTTTACCCCAACAATGTTTTCATTAGTTTCGCTCACTCTCGAAATCAAGCATTTTACAGCAGGTTGGAGCAGCCTGTATCTCAGCACAGGAATAAGGTAGGGAAGAATTCTAAGGATCATTTTGACTGCCTCCAGAAGTTAGATCAGATGGCCAATTGGATTTGGTGCTAGGTCTTTCCCTTTAGGTTTTACCCCAACAATGTTTTCATTAGTTTCGCTCACTCTCGAAATCAAGCATTTTACAGCAGGTTGGAGCAGCCTGTATCTCAGCACAGGAATAAGGTAGGGAAGAATTCTAAGGATCATTTTGACTGCCTCCAGAAGTTAGATCAGATGGCCAATGGAATTTGGTGCTAGGTCTTTCCCTTTAGGTTTTACCCCAACAATGTTTTCATTAGTTTCGCTCACTCTCGAAATCAAGCATTTTACAGCAGGTTGGAGCAGCCTGTATCTCAGCACAGGAATAAGGTAGGGAAGAATTCTAAGGATCATTTTGACTGCCTCCAGAAGTTAGATCAGATGGCCAATTGGATTTGGTGCTAGGTCTTTCCCTTTAGGTTTTACCCCAACAATGTTTTCATTAGTTTCGCTCACTCTCGAAATCAAGCATTTTACAGCAGGTTGGAGCAGCCTGTATCTCAGCACAGGAATAAGGTAGGGAAGAATTCTAAGGATCATTTTGACTGCCTCCAGAAGTTAGATCAGATGGCAAATTGGATTTGGTGCTAGGTCTTTCCCTTTAGGTTTTACCCCAACAATGTTTTCATTAGTTTCGCTCACTCTCGAAATCAAGCATTTTACAGCAGGTTGGAGCAGCCTGTATCTCAGCACAGGAATAAGGTAGGGAAGAATTCTAAGGATCATTTTGACTGCCTCCAGAAGTTAGATCAGATGGCCAATGGAATTTGGTGCTAGGTCTTTCCCTTTAGGTTTTACCCCAACAATGTTTTCATTAGTTTCGCTCACTCTCGAAATCAAGCATTTTACAGCAGGTTGGAGCAGCCTGTATCTCAGCACAGGAATAAGGTAGGGAAGAATTCTAAGGATCATTTTGACTGCCTCCAGAAGTTAGATCAGATGGCAAATTGGATTTGGTGCTAGGTCTTTCCCTTTAGGTTTTACCCCAACAATGTTTTCATTAGTTTCGCTCACTCTCGAAATCAAGCATTTTACAGCAGGTTGGAGCAGCCTGTATCTCAGCACAGGAATAAGGTAGGGAAGAATTCTAAGGATCATTTTGACTGCCTCCAGAAGTTAGATCAGATGGCCAATTGGATTTGGTGCTAGGTCTTTCCCTTTAGGTTTTACCCCAACAATGTTTTCATTAGTTTCGCTCACTCTGGAAATCAAGCATTTTACAGCAGGTTGGAGCAGCCTGTATCTCAGCACAGGAATAAGGTAGGGAAGAATTCAAATACTCATTTTGACTGCCTCCAGAAGTTAGATCAGATGGCAAATTGGATTTGGTGCTAGGTCTTTCCCTTTAGGTTTTACCCCAACAATGTTTTCATTAGTTTCGCTCACTCTCGAAATCAAGCATTTTACAGCAGGTTGGAGCAGCCTGTATCTCAGCACAGGAATAAGGTAGGGAAGAATTCTAAGGATCATTTTGACTGCCTCCAGAAGTTAGATCAGATGGCTAATTGGATTTGGTGCTAGGTCTTTCCCTTTAGGTTTTACCCCAACAATGTTTTCATTAGTTTCGCTCACTCTCGAAATCAAGCATTTTACAGCAGGTTGGAGCAGCCTGTATCTCAGCACAGGAATAAGGTAGGGAAGAATTCTAAGGATCATTTTGACTGCCTCCAGAAGTTAGATCAGATGGCCAATTGGATTTGGTGCTAGGTCTTTCCCTTTAGGTTTTACCCCAACAATGTTTTCATTAGTTTCGCTCACTCTCGAAATCAAGCATTTTACAGCAGGTTGGAGCAGCCTGTATCTCAGCACAGGAATAAGGTAGGGAAGAATTCTAAGGATCATTTTGACTGCCTCCAGAAGTTAGATCAGATGGCAAATTGGATTTGGTGCTAGGTCTTTCCCTTTAGGTTTTACCCCAACAATGTTTTCATTAGTTTCGCTCACTCTCGAAATCAAGCATTTTACAGCAGGTTGGAGCAGCCTGTATCTCAGCACAGGAATAAGGTAGGGAAGAATTCTAAGGATCATTTTGACTGCCTCCAGAAGTTAGATCAGATGGCAAATTGGATTTGGTGCTAGGTCTTTCCCTTTAGGTTTTACCCCAACAATGTTTTCATTAGTTTCGCTCACTCTCGAAATCAAGCATTTTACAGCAGGTTGGAGCAGCCTGTATCTCAGCACAGGAATAAGGTAGGGAAGAATTCTAAGGATCATTTTGACTGCCTCCAGAAGTTAGATCAGATGGCAAATTGGATTTGGTGCTAGGTCTTTCCCTTTAGGTTTTACCCCAACAATGTTTTCATTAGTTTCGCTCACTCTCGAAATCAAGCATTTTACAGCAGGTTGGAGCAGCCTGTATCTCAGCACAGGAATAAGGTAGGGAAGAATTCTAAGGATCATTTTGACTGCCTCCAGAAGTTAGATCAGATGGCCAATTGGATTTGGTGCTAGGTCTTTCCCTTTAGGTTTTACCCCAACAATGTTTTCATTAGTTTCGCTCACTCTCGAAATCAAGCATTTTACAGCAGGTTGGAGCAGCCTGTATCTCAGCACAGGAATAAGGTAGGGAAGAATTCTAAGGATCATTTTGACTGCCTCCAGAAGTTAGATCAGATGGCAAATTGGATTTGGTGCTAGGTCTTTCCCTTTAGGTTTTACCCCAACAATGTTTTCATTAGTTTCGCTCACTCTGGAAATCAAGCATTTTACAGCAGGTTGGAGCAGCCTGTATCTCAGCACAGGAATAAGGTAGGGAAGAATTCAAATACTCATTTTGACTGCCTCCAGAAGTTAGATCAGATGGCAAATTGGATTTGGTGCTAGGTCTTTCCCTTTAGGTTTTACCCCAACAATGTTTTCATTAGTTTCGCTCACTCTCGAAATCAAGCATTTTACAGCAGGTTGGAGCAGCCTGTATCTCAGCACAGGAATAAGGTAGGGAAGAATTCTAAGGATCATTTTGACTGCCTCCAGAAGTTAGATCAGATGGCCAATTGGATTTGGTGCTAGGTCTTTCCCTTTAGGTTTTACCCCAACAATGTTTTCATTAGTTTCGCTCACTCTCGAAATCAAGCATTTTACAGCAGGTTGGAGCAGCCTGTATCTCAGCACAGGAATAAGGTAGGGAAGAATTCTAAGGATCATTTTGACTGCCTCCAGAAGTTAGATCAGATGGCAAATTGGATTTGGTGCTAGGTCTTTCCCTTTAGGTTTTACCCCAACAATGTTTTCATTAGTTTCGCTCACTCTCGAAATCAAGCATTTTACAGCAGGTTGGAGCAGCCTGTATCTCAGCACAGGAATAAGGTAGGGAAGAATTCTAAGGCTCATTTTGACTGCCTCCAGAAGTTAGATCAGATGGCAAATTGGATTTGGTGCTAGGTCTTTCCCTTTAGGTTTTACCCCAACAATGTTTTCATTAGTTTCGCTCACTCTCGAAATCAAGCATTTTACAGCAGGTTGGAGCAGCCTGTATCTCAGCACAGGAATAAGGTAGGGAAGAATTCTAAGGATCATTTTGACTGCCTCCAGAAGTTAGATCAGATGGCAAATTGGATTTGGTGCTAGGTCTTTCCCTTTAGGTTTTACCCCAACAATGTTTTCATTAGTTTCGCTCACTCTCGAAATCAAGCATTTTACAGCAGGTTGGAGCAGCCTGTATCTCAGCACAGGAATAAGGTAGGGAAGAATTCAAATACTCATTTTGACTGCCTCCAGAAGTTAGATCAGATGGCAAATTGGATTTGGTGCTAGGTCTTTCCCTTTAGGTTTTACCCCAACAATGTTTTCATTAGTTTCGCTCACTCTCGAAATCAAGCATTTTACAGCAGGTTGGAGCAGCCTGTATCTCAGCACAGGAATAAGGTAGGGAAGAATTCTAAGGATCATTTTGACTGCCTCCAGAAGTTAGATCAGATGGCAAATTGGATTTGGTGCTAGGTCTTTCCCTTTAGGTTTTACCCCAACAATGTTTTCATTAGTTTCGCTCACTCTCGAAATCAAGCATTTTACAGCAGGTTGGAGCAGCCTGTATCTCAGCACAGGAATAAGGTAGGGAAGAATTCTAAGGATCATTTTGACTGCCTCCAGAAGTTAGATCAGATGGCAAATTGGATTTGGTGCTAGGTCTTTCCCTTTAGGTTTTACCCCAACAATGTTTTCATTAGTTTCGCTCACTCTCGAAATCAAGCATTTTACAGCAGGTTGGAGCAGCCTGTATCTCAGCACAGGAATAAGGTAGGGAAGAATTCTAAGGATCATTTTGACTGCCTCCAGAAGTTAGATCAGATGGCAAATTGGATTTGGTGCTAGGTCTTTCCCTTTAGGTTTTACCCCAACAATGTTTTCATTAGTTTCGCTCACTCTCGAAATCAAGCATTTTACAGCAGGTTGGAGCAGCCTGTATCTCAGCACAGGAATAAGGTAGGGAAGAATTCTAAGGCTCATTTTGACTGCCTCCAGAAGTTAGATCAGATGGCAAATTGGATTTGGTGCTAGGTCTTTCCCTTTAGGTTTTACCCCAACAATGTTTTCATTAGTTTCGCTCACTCTCGAAATCAAGCATTTTACAGCAGGTTGGAGCAGCCTGTATCTCAGCACAGGAATAAGGTAGGGAAGAATTCTAAGGATCATTTTGACTGCCTCCAGAAGTTAGATCAGATGGCAAATTGGATTTGGTGCTAGGTCTTTCCCTTTAGGTTTTACCCCAACAATGTTTTCATTAGTTTCGCTCACTCTCGAAATCAAGCATTTTACAGCAGGTTGGAGCAGCCTGTATCTCAGCACAGGAATAAGGTAGGGAAGAATTCTAAGGATCATTTTGACTGCCTCCAGAAGTTAGATCAGATGGCCAATTGGATTTGGTGCTAGGTCTTTCCCTTTAGGTTTTACCCCAACAATGTTTTCATTAGTTTCGCTCACTCTCGAAATCAAGCATTTTACAGCAGGTTGGAGCAGCCTGTATCTCAGCACAGGAATAAGGTAGGGAAGAATTCTAAGGATCATTTTGACTGCCTCCAGAAGTTAGATCAGATGGCAAATTGGATTTGGTGCTAGGTCTTTCCCTTTAGGTTTTACCCCAACAATGTTTTCATTAGTTTCGCTCACTCTGGAAATCAAGCATTTTACAGCAGGTTGGAGCAGCCTGTATCTCAGCACAGGAATAAGGTAGGGAAGAATTCAAATACTCATTTTGACTGCCTCCAGAAGTTAGATCAGATGGCAAATTGGATTTGGTGCTAGGTCTTTCCCTTTAGGTTTTACCCCAACAATGTTTTCATTAGTTTCGCTCACTCTCGAAATCAAGCATTTTACAGCAGGTTGGAGCAGCCTGTATCTCAGCACAGGAATAAGGTAGGGAAGAATTCTAAGGATCATTTTGACTGCCTCCAGAAGTTAGATCAGATGGCAAATTGGATTTGGTGCTAGGTCTTTCCCTTTAGGTTTTACCCCAACAATGTTTTCATTAGTTTCGCTCACTCTCGAAATCAAGCATTTTACAGCAGGTTGGAGCAGCCTGTATCTCAGCACAGGAATAAGGTAGGGAAGAATTCTAAGGATCATTTTGACTGCCTCCAGAAGTTAGATCAGATGGCCAATTGGATTTGGTGCTAGGTCTTTCCCTTTAGGTTTTACCCCAACAATGTTTTCATTAGTTTCGCTCACTCTCGAAATCAAGCATTTTACAGCAGGTTGGAGCAGCCTGTATCTCAGCACAGGAATAAGGTAGGGAAGAATTCTAAGGATCATTTTGACTGCCTCCAGAAGTTAGATCAGATGGCAAATTGGATTTGGTGCTAGGTCTTTCCCTTTAGGTTTTACCCCAACAATGTTTTCATTAGTTTCGCTCACTCTCGAAATCAAGCATTTTACAGCAGGTTGGAGCAGCCTGTATCTCAGCACAGGAATAAGGTAGGGAAGAATTCAAATACTCATTTTGACTGCCTCCAGAAGTTAGATCAGATGGCAAATTGGATTTGGTGCTAGGTCTTTCCCTTTAGGTTTTACCCCAACAATGTTTTCATTAGTTTCGCTCACTCTGGAAATCAAGCATTTTACAGCAGGTTGGAGCAGCCTGTATCTCAGCACAGGAATAAGGTAGGGAAGAATTCAAATACTCATTTTGACTGCCTCCAGAAGTTAGATCAGATGGCAAATTGGATTTGGTGCTAGGTCTTTCCCTTTAGGTTTTACCCCAACAATGTTTTCATTAGTTTCGCTCACTCTCGAAATCAAGCATTTTACAGCAGGTTGGAGCAGCCTGTATCTCAGCACAGGAATAAGGTAGGGAAGAATTCTAAGGATCATTTTGACTGCCTCCAGAAGTTAGATCAGATGGCAAATTGGATTTGGTGCTAGGTCTTTCCCTTTAGGTTTTACCCCAACAATGTTTTCATTAGTTTCGCTCACTCTCGAAATCAAGCATTTTACAGCAGGTTGGAGCAGCCTGTATCTCAGCACAGGAATAAGGTAGGGAAGAATTCTAAGGATCTTTTTGACTGCCTCCAGAAGTTAGATCAGATGGCCAATTGGATTTGGTGCTAGGTCTTTCCCTTTAGGTTTTACCCCAACAATGTTTTCATTAGTTTCGCTCACTCTGGAAATCAAGCATTTTACAGCAGGTTGGAGCAGCCTGTATCTCAGCACAGGAATAAGGTAGGGAAGAATTCTAAGGATCATTTTGACTGCCTCCAGAAGTTAGATCAGATGGCAATTTGGATTTGGTGCTAGGTCTTTCCCTTTAGGTTTTACCCCAACAATGTTTTCATTAGTTTCGCTCACTCTCGAAATCAAGCATTTTACAGCAGGTTGGAGCAGCCTGTATCTCAGCACAGGAATAAGGTAGGGAAGAATTCTAAGGATCATTTTGACTGCCTCCAGAAGTAAGATCAGATGGCAAATTGGATTTGGTGCTAGGTCTTTCCCTTTAGGTTTTACCCCAACAATGTTTTCATTAGTTTCGCTCACTCTCGAAATCAAGCATTTTACAGCAGGTTGGAGCAGCCTGTATCTCAGCACAGGAATAAGGTAGGGAAGAATTCTAAGGATCATTTTGACTGCCTCCAGAAGTTAGATCAGATGGCCAATTGGATTTGGTGCTAGGTCTTTCCCTTTAGGTTTTACCCCAACAATGTTTTCATTAGTTTCGCTCACTCTGGAAATCAAGCATTTTACAGCAGGTTGGAGCAGCCTGTATCTCAGCACAGGAATAAGGTAGGGAAGAATTCAAATACTCATTTTGACTGCCTCCAGAAGTTAGATCAGATGGCAAATTGGATTTGGTGCTAGGTCTTTCCCTTTAGGTTTTACCCCAACAATGTTTTCATTAGTTTCGCTCACTCTGGAAATCAAGCATTTTACAGCAGGTTGGAGCAGCCTGTATCTCAGCACAGGAATAAGGTAGGGAAGAATTCTAAGGATCATTTTGACTGCCTCCAGAAGTTAGATCAGATGGCAAATTGGATTTGGTGCTAGGTCTTTCCCTTTAGGTTTTACCCCAACAATGTTTTCATTAGTTTCGCTCACTCTCGAAATCAAGCATTTTACAGCAGGTTGGAGCAGCCTGTATCTCAGCACAGGAATAAGGTAGGGAAGAATTCTAAGGATCATTTTGACTGCCTCCAGAAGTTAGATCAGATGGCAAATTGGATTTGGTGCTAGGTCTTTCCCTTTAGGTTTTACCCCAACAATGTTTTCATTAGTTTCGCTCACTCTCGAAATCAAGCATTTTACAGCAGGTTGGAGCAGCCTGTATCTCAGCACAGGAATAAGGTAGGGAAGAATTCTAAGGATCATTTTGACTGCCTCCAGAAGTTAGATCAGATGGCAAATTGGATTTGGTGCTAGGTCTTTCCCTTTAGGTTTTACCCCAACAATGTTTTCATTAGTTTCGCTCACTCTCGAAATCAAGCATTTTACAGCAGGTTGGAGCAGCCTGTATCTCAGCACAGGAATAAGGTAGGGAAGAATTCAAATACTCATTTTGACTGCCTCCAGAAGTTAGATCAGATGGCAAATTGGATTTGGTGCTAGGTCTTTCCCTTTAGGTTTTACCCAACAATGTTTTCATTAGTTTCGCTCACTCTCGAAATCAAGCATTTTACAGCAGGTTGGAGCAGCCTGTATCTCAGCACAGGAATAAGGTAGGGAAGAATTCTAAGGATCATTTTGACTGCCTCCAGAAGTTAGATCAGATGGCAAATTGGATTTGGTGCTAGGTCTTTCCCTTTAGGTTTTACCCCAACAATGTTTTCATTAGTTTCGCTCACTCTCGAAATCAAGCATTTTACAGCAGGTTGGAGCAGCCTGTATCTCAGCACAGGAATAAGGTAGGGAAGAATTCTAAGGATCATTTTGACTGCCTCCAGAAGTTAGATCAGATGGCCAATTGGATTTGGTGTTAGGTCTTTCCCTTTAGGTTTTACCCCAACAATGTTTTCATTAGTTTCGCTCACTCTCGAAATCAAGCATTTTACAGCAGGTTGGAGCAGCCTGTATCTCAGCACAGGAATAAGGTAGGGAAGAATTCTAAGGATCATTTTGACTGCCTCCAGAAGTTAGATCAGATGGCAAATTGGATTTGGTGCTAGGTCTTTCCCTTTAGGTTTTACCCCAACAATGTTTTCATTAGTTTCGCTCACTCTCGAAATCAAGCATTTTACAGCAGGTTGGAGCAGCCTGTATCTCAGCACAGGAATAAGGTAGGGAAGAATTCTAAGGATCATTTTGACTGCCTCCAGAAGTTAGATCAGATGGCAAATTGGATTTGGTGCTAGGTCTTTCCCTTTAGGTTTTACCCCAACAATGTTTTCATTAGTTTCGCTCACTCTCGAAATCAAGCATTTTACAGCAGGTTGGAGCAGCCTGTATCTCAGCACAGGAATAAGGTAGGGAAGAATTCTAAGGATCATTTTGACTGCCTCCAGAAGTTAGATCAGATGGCAAATTGGATTTGGTGCTAGGTCTTTCCCTTTAGGTTTTACCCCAACAATGTTTTCATTAGTTTCGCTCACTCTCGAAATCAAGCATTTTACAGCAGGTTGGAGCAGCCTGTATCTCAGCACAGGAATAAGGTAGGGAAGAATTCAAATACTCATTTTGACTGCCTCCAGAAGTTAGATCAGATGGCAAATTGGATTTGGTGCTAGGTCTTTCCCTTTAGGTTTTACCCCAACAATGTTTTCATTAGTTTCGCTCACTCTCGAAATCAAGCATTTTACAGCAGGTTGGAGCAGCCTGTATCTCAGCACAGGAATAAGGTAGGGAAGAATTCAAATACTCATTTTGACTGCCTCCAGAAGTTAGATCAGATGGCAAATTGGATTTGGTGCTAGGTCTTTCCCTTTAGGTTTTACCCCAACAATGTTTTCATTAGTTTCGCTCACTCTGGAAATCAAGCATTTTACAGCAGGTTGGAGCAGCCTGTATCTCAGCACAGGAATAAGGTAGGGAAGAATTCTAAGGATCATTTTGACTGCCTCCAGAAGTTAGATCAGATGGCTAATTGGATTTGGTGCTAGGTCTTTCCCTTTAGGTTTTACCCCAACAATGTTTTCATTAGTTTCGCTCACTCTCGAAATCAAGCATTTTACAGCAGGTTGGAGCAGCCTGTATCTCAGCACAGGAATAAGGTAGGGAAGAATTCTAAGGATCATTTTGACTGCCTCCAGAAGTTAGATCAGATGGCCAATTGGATTTGGTGCTAGGTCTTTCCCTTTAGGTTTTACCCCAACAATGTTTTCATTAGTTTCGCTCACTCTCGAAATCAAGCATTTTACAGCAGGTTGGAGCAGCCTGTATCTCAGCACAGGAATAAGGTAGGGAAGAATTCTAAGGATCATTTTGACTGCCTCCAGAAGTTAGATCAGATGGCAAATTGGATTTGGTGCTAGGTCTTTCCCTTTAGGTTTTACCCCAACAATGTTTTCATTAGTTTCGCTCACTCTCGAAATCAAGCATTTTACAGCAGGTTGGAGCAGCCTGTATCTCAGCACAGGAATAAGGTAGGGAAGAATTCTAAGGATCATTTTGACTGCCTCCAGAAGTTAGATCAGATGGCAAATTGGATTTGGTGCTAGGTCTTTCCCTTTAGGTTTTACCCCAACAATGTTTTCATTAGTTTCGCTCACTCTCGAAATCAAGCATTTTACAGCAGGTTGGAGCAGCCTGTATCTCAGCACAGGAATAAGGTAGGGAAGAATTCAAATACCCATTTTGACTGCCTCCAGAAGTTAGATCAGATGGCAAATTGGATTTGGTGCTAGGTCTTTCCCTTTAGGTTTTACCCCAACAATGTTTTCATTAGTTTCGCTCACTCTCGAAATCAAGCATTTTACAGCAGGTTGGAGCAGCCTGTATCTCAGCACAGGAATAAGGTAGGGAAGAATTCAAATACTCATTTTGACTGCCTCCAGAAGTTAGTTCAGATGGCAAATTGGATTTGGTGCTAGGTCTTTCCCTTTAGGTTTTACCCCAACAATGTTTTCATTAGTTTCGCTCACTCTCGAAATCAAGCATTTTACAGCAGGTTGGAGCAGCCTGTATCTCAGCACAGGAATAAGGTAGGGAAGAATTCTAAGGATCATTTTGACTGCCTCCAGAAGTTAGATCAGATGGCAAATTGGATTTGGTGCTAGGTCTTTCCCTTTAGGTTTTACCCCAACAATGTTTTCATTAGTTTCGCTCACTCTCGAAATCAAGCATTTTACAGCAGGTTGGAGCAGCCTGTATCTCAGCACAGGAATAAGGTAGGGAAGAATTCAAATACTCATTTTGACTGCCTCCAGAAGTTAGATCAGATGGCAAATTGGATTTGGTGCTAGGTCTTTCCCTTTAGGTTTTACCCCAACAATGTTTTCATTAGTTTCGCTCACTCTCGAAATCAAGCATTTTACAGCAGGTTGGAGCAGCCTGTATCTCAGCACAGGAATAAGGTAGGGAAGAATTCTAAGGATCATTTTGACTGCCTCCAGAAGTTAGATCAGATGGCCAATTGGATTTGGTGCTAGGTCTTTCCCTTTAGGTTTTACCCCAACAATGTTTTCATTAGTTTCGCTCACTCTCGAAATCAAGCATTTTACAGCAGGTTGGAGCAGCCTGTATCTCAGCACAGGAATAAGGTAGGGAAGAATTCTAAGGATCATTTTGACTGCCTCCAGAAGTTAGATCAGATGGCAAATTGGATTTGGTGCTAGGTCTTTCCCTTTAGGTTTTACCCCAACAATGTTTTCATTAGTTTCGCTCACTCTCGAAATCAAGCATTTTACAGCAGGTTGGAGCAGCCTGTATCTCAGCACAGGAATAAGGTAGGGAAGAATTCTAAGGATCATTTTGACTGCCTCCAGAAGTTAGATCAGATGGCCAATGGAATTTGGTGCTAGGTCTTTCCCTTTAGGTTTTACCCCAACAATGTTTTCATTAGTTTCGCTCACTCTCGAAATCAAGCATTTTACAGCAGGTTGGAGCAGCCTGTATCTCAGCACAGGAATAAGGTAGGGAAGAGTTCTAAGGATCATTTTGACTGCCTCCAGAAGTTAGAGCAGATGGCAAATTGGATTTGGTGCTAGGTCTTTCCCTTTAGGTTTTACCCAACAATGTTTTCATTAGTTTCGCTCACTCTCGAAATCAAGCATTTTACAGCAGGTTGGAGCAGCCTGTATCTCAGCACAGGAATAAGGTAGGGAAGAATTCTAAGGATCATTTTGACTGCCTCCAGAAGTTAGATCAGATGGCCAATTGGATTTGGTGCTAGGTCTTTCCCTTTAGGTTTTACCCCAACAATGTTTTCATTAGTTTCGCTCACTCTCGAAATCAAGCATTTTACAGCAGGTTGGAGCAGCCTGTATCTCAGCACAGGAATAAGGTAGGGAAGAATTCAAATACTCATTTTGACTGCCTCCAGAAGTTAGATCAGATGGCCAATGGAATTTGGTGCTAGGTCTTTCCCTTTAGGTTTTACCCCAACAATGTTTTCATTAGTTTCGCTCACTCTCGAAATCAAGCATTTTACAGCAGGTTGGAGCAGCCTGTATCTCAGCACAGGAATAAGGTAGGGAAGAATTCTAAGGATCATTTTGACTGCCTCCAGAAGTTAGATCAGATGGCCAATTGGATTTGGTGCTAGGTCTTTCCCTTTAGGTTTTACCCCAACAATGTTTTCATTAGTTTCGCTCACTCTCGAAATCAAGCATTTTACAGCAGGTTGGAGCAGCCTGTATCTCAGCACAGGAATAAGGTAGGGAAGAATTCTAAGGATCATTTTGACTGCCTCCAGAAGTTAGATCAGATGGCAAATTGGATTTGGTGCTAGGTCTTTCCCTTTAGGTTTTACCCCAACAATGTTTTCATTAGTTTCGCTCACTCTCGAAATCAAGCATTTTACAGCAGGTTGGAGCAGCCTGTATCTCAGCACAGGAATAAGGTAGGGAAGAATTCTAAGGATCATTTTGACTGCCTCCAGAAGTTAGATCAGATGGCAAATTGGATTTGGTGCTAGGTCTTTCCCTTTAGGTTTTACCCCAACAATGTTTTCATTAGTTTCGCTCACTCTCGAAATCAAGCATTTTACAGCAGGTTGGAGCAGCCTGTATCTCAGCACAGGAATAAGGTAGGGAAGAATTCAAATACTCATTTTGACTGCCTCCAGAAGTTAGATCAGATGGCCAATTGGATTTGGTGCTAGGTCTTTCCCTTTAGGTTTTACCCCAACAATGTTTTCATTAGTTTCGCTCACTCTCGAAATCAAGCATTTTACAGCAGGTTGGAGCAGCCTGTATCTCAGCACAGGAATAAGGTAGGGAAGAATTCAAATACTCATTTTGACTGCCTCCAGAAGTTAGATCAGATGGCAAATTGGATTTGGTGCTAGGTCTTTCCCTTTAGGTTTTACCCCAACAATGTTTTCATTAGTTTCGCTCACTCTCGAAATCAAGCATTTTACAGCAGGTTGGAGCAGCCTGTATCTCAGCACAGGAATAAGGTAGGGAAGAATTCAAATACCCATTTTGACTGCCTCCAGAAGTTAGATCAGATGGCAAATTGGATTTGGTGCTAGGTCTTTCCCTTTAGGTTTTACCCCAACAATGTTTTCATTAGTTTCGCTCACTCTCGAAATCAAGCATTTTACAGCAGGTTGGAGCAGCCTGTATCTCAGCACAGGAATAAGGTAGGGAAGAATTCTAAGGATCATTTTGACTGCCTCCAGAAGTTAGATCAGATGGCCAATTGGATTTGGTGCTAGGTCTTTCCCTTTAGGTTTTACCCCAACAATGTTTTCATTAGTTTCGCTCACTCTCGAAATCAAGCATTTTACAGCAGGTTGGAGCAGCCTGTATCTCAGCACAGGAATAAGGTAGGGAAGAATTCAAATACTCATTTTGACTGCCTCCAGAAGTTAGATCAGATGGCCAATTGGATTTGGTGCTAGGTCTTTCCCTTTAGGTTTTACCCCAACAATGTTTTCATTAGTTTCGCTCACTCTCGAAATCAAGCATTTTACAGCAGGTTGGAGCAGCCTGTATCTCAGCACAGGAATAAGGTAGGGAAGAATTCAAATACTCATTTTGACTGCCTCCAGAAGTTAGATCAGATGGCAAATTGGATTTGGTGCTAGGTCTTTCCCTTTAGGTTTTACCCCAACAATGTTTTCATTAGTTTCGCTCACTCTCGAAATCAAGCATTTTACAGCAGGTTGGAGCAGCCTGTATCTCAGCACAGGAATAAGGTAGGGAAGAATTCTAAGGATCATTTTGACTGCCTCCAGAAGTTAGATCAGATGGCCAATTGGATTTGGTGCTAGGTCTTTCCCTTTAGGTTTTACCCCAACAATGTTTTCATTAGTTTCGCTCACTCTCGAAATCAAGCATTTTACAGCAGGTTGGAGCAGCCTGTATCTCAGCACAGGAATAAGGTAGGGAAGAATTCTAAGGATCATTTTGACTGCCTCCAGAAGTTAGATCAGATGGCCAATTGGATTTGGTGCTAGGTCTTTCCCTTTAGGTTTTACCCCAACAATGTTTTCATTAGTTTCGCTCACTCTCGAAATCAAGCATTTTACAGCAGGTTGGAGCAGCCTGTATCTCAGCACAGGAATAAGGTAGGGAAGAATTCAAATACTCATTTTGACTGCCTCCAGAAGTTAGATCAGATGGCAAATTGGATTTGGTGCTAGGTCTTTCCCTTTAGGTTTTACCCCAACAATGTTTTCATTAGTTTCGCTCACTCTCGAAATCAAGCATTTTACAGCAGGTTGGAGCAGCCTGTATCTCAGCACAGGAATAAGGTAGGGAAGAATTCAAATACCCATTTTGACTGCCTCCAGAAGTTAGATCAGATGGCAAATTGGATTTGGTGCTAGGTCTTTCCCTTTAGGTTTTACCCCAACAATGTTTTCATTAGTTTCGCTCACTCTCGAAATCAAGCATTTTACAGCAGGTTGGAGCAGCCTGTATCTCAGCACAGGAATAAGGTAGGGAAGAATTCTAAGGATCATTTTGACTGCCTCCAGAAGTTAGATCAGATGGCAAATTGGATTTGGTGCTAGGTCTTTCCCTTTAGGTTTTACCCCAACAATGTTTTCATTAGTTTCGCTCACTCTCGAAATCAAGCATTTTACAGCAGGTTGGAGCAGCCTGTATCTCAGCACAGGAATAAGGTAGGGAAGAATTCTAAGGATCATTTTGACTGCCTCCAGAAGTTAGATCAGATGGCAAATTGGATTTGGTGCTAGGTCTTTCCCTTTAGGTTTTACCCCAACAATGTTTTCATTAGTTTCGCTCACTCTGGAAATCAAGCATTTTACAGCAGGTTGGAGCAGCCTGTATCTCAGCACAGGAATAAGGTAGGGAAGAATTCTAAGGATCATTTTGACTGCCTCCAGAAGTTAGATCAGATGGCCAATTGGATTTGGTGCTAGGTCTTTCCCTTTAGGTTTTACCCCAACAATGTTTTCATTAGTTTCGCTCACTCTGGAAATCAAGCATTTTACAGCAGGTTGGAGCAGCCTGTATCTCAGCACAGGAATAAGGTAGGGAAGAATTCTAAGGATCATTTTGACTGCCTCCAGAAGTTAGATCAGATGGCAAATTGGATTTGGTGCTAGGTCTTTCCCTTTAGGTTTTACCCCAACAATGTTTTCATTAGTTTCGCTCACTCTGGAAATCAAGCATTTTACAGCAGGTTGGAGCAGCCTGTATCTCAGCACAGGAATAAGGTAGGGAAGAATTCAAATACTCATTTTGACTGCCTCCAGAAGTTAGATCAGATGGCAAATTGGATTTGGTGCTAGGTCTTTCCCTTTAGGTTTTACCCCAACAATGTTTTCATTAGTTTCGCTCACTCTCGAAATCAAGCATTTTACAGCAGGTTGGAGCAGCCTGTATCTCAGCACAGGAATAAGGTAGGGAAGAATTCTAAGGATCATTTTGACTGCCTCCAGAAGTTAGATCAGATGGCAAATTGGATTTGGTGCTAGGTCTTTCCCTTTAGGTTTTACCCCAACAATGTTTTCATTAGTTTCGCTCACTCTCGAAATCAAGCATTTTACAGCAGGTTGGAGCAGCCTGTATCTCAGCACAGGAATAAGGTAGGGAAGAATTCTAAGGATCTTTTTGACTGCCTCCAGAAGTTAGATCAGATGGCCAATTGGATTTGGTGCTAGGTCTTTCCCTTTAGGTTTTACCCCAACAATGTTTTCATTAGTTTCGCTCACTCTCGAAATCAAGCATTTTACAGCAGGTTGGAGCAGCCTGTATCTCAGCACAGGAATAAGGTAGGGAAGAATTCTAAGGATCATTTTGACTGCCTCCAGAAGTTAGATCAGATGGCAAATTGGATTTGGTGCTAGGTCTTTCCCTTTAGGTTTTACCCCAACAATGTTTTCATTAGTTTCGCTCACTCTCGAAATCAAGCATTTTACAGCAGGTTGGAGCAGCCTGTATCTCAGCACAGGAATAAGGTAGGGAAGAATTCAAATACCCATTTTGACTGCCTCCAGAAGTTAGATCAGATGGCAAATTGGATTTGGTGCTAGGTCTTTCCCTTTAGGTTTTACCCCAACAATGTTTTCATTAGTTTCGCTCACTCTCGAAATCAAGCATTTTACAGCAGGTTGGAGCAGCCTGTATCTCAGCACAGGAATAAGGTAGGGAAGAATTCTAAGGATCATTTTGACTGCCTCCAGAAGTTAGATCAGATGGCCAATGGAATTTGGTGCTAGGTCTTTCCCTTTGGGTTTTACCCCAACAATGTTTTCATTAGTTTCGCTCACTCTCGAAATCAAGCATTTTACAGCAGGTTGGAGCAGCCTGTATCTCAGCACAGGAATAAGGTAGGGAAGAATTCTAAGGATCATTTTGACTGCCTCCAGAAGTTAGATCAGATGGCCAATTGGATTTGGTGCTAGGTCTTTCCCTTTAGGTTTTACCCCAACAATGTTTTCATTAGTTTTGCTCACTCTCGAAATCAAGCATTTTACAGCAGGTTGGAGCAGCCTGTATCTCAGCACAGGAATAAGGTAGGGAAGAATTCTAAGGATCATTTTGACTGCCTCCAGAAGTTAGATCAGATGGCCAATTGGATTTGGTGCTAGGTCTTTCCCTTTAGGTTTTACCCCAACAATGTTTTCATTAGTTTCGCTCACTCTCGAAATCAAGCATTTTACAGCAGGTTGGAGCAGCCTGTATCTCAGCACAGGAATAAGGTAGGGAAGAATTCTAAGGATCATTTTGACTGCCTCCAGAAGTTAGATCAGATGGCAAATTGGATTTGGTGCTAGGTCTTTCCCTTTAGGTTTTACCCCAACAATGTTTTCATTAGTTTCGCTCACTCTCGAAATCAAGCATTTTACAGCAGGTTGGAGCAGCCTGTATCTCAGCACAGGAATAAGGTAGGGAAGAATTCTAAGGATCATTTTGACTGCCTCCAGAAGTTAGATCAGATGGCCAATTGGATTTGGTGCTAGGTCTTTCCCTTTAGGTTTTACCCCAACAATGTTTTCATTAGTTTCGCTCACTCTCGAAATCAAGCATTTTACAGCAGGTTGGAGCAGCCTGTATCTCAGCACAGGAATAAGGTAGGGAAGAATTCAAATACTCATTTTGACTGCCTCCAGAAGTTAGATCAGATGGCAAATTGGATTTGGTGCTAGGTCTTTCCCTTTAGGTTTTACCCCAACAATGTTTTCATTAGTTTCGCTCACTCTCGAAATCAAGCATTTTACAGCAGGTTGGAGCAGCCTGTATCTCAGCACAGGAATAAGGTAGGGAAGAATTCTAAGGATCTTTTTGACTGCCTCCAGAAGTTAGATCAGATGGCCAATTGGATTTGGTGCTAGGTCTTTCCCTTTAGGTTTTACCCCAACAATGTTTTCATTAGTTTCGCTCACTCTCGAAATCAAGCATTTTACAGCAGGTTGGAGCAGCCTGTATCTCAGCACAGGAATAAGGTAGGGAAGAATTCTAAGGATCATTTTGACTGCCTCCAGAAGTTAGATCAGATGGCAAATTGGATTTGGTGCTAGGTCTTTCCCTTTAGGTTTTACCCCAACAATGTTTTCATTAGTTTCGCTCACTCTCGAAATCAAGCATTTTACAGCAGGTTGGAGCAGCCTGTATCTCAGCACAGGAATAAGGTAGGGAAGAATTCAAATACTCATTTTGACTGCCTCCAGAAGTTAGATCAGATGGCAAATTGGATTTGGTGCTAGGTCTTTCCCTTTAGGTTTTACCCCAACAATGTTTTCATTAGTTTCGCTCACTCTCGAAATCAAGCATTTTACAGCAGGTTGGAGCAGCCTGTATCTCAGCACAGGAATAAGGTAGGGAAGAATTCTAAGGATCATTTTGACTGCCTCCAGAAGTTAGATCAGATGGCAAATTGGATTTGGTGCTAGGTCATTCCCTTTAGGTTTTACCCCAACAATGTTTTCATTAGTTTCGCTCACTCTCGAAATCAAGCATTTTACAGCAGGTTGGAGCAGCCTGTATCTCAGCACAGGAATAAGGTAGGGAAGAATTCAAATACTCATTTTGACTGCCTCCAGAAGTTAGATCAGATGGCAAATTGGATTTGGTGCTAGGTCTTTCCCTTTAGGTTTTACCCCAACAATGTTTTCATTAGTTTCGCTCACTCTCGAAATCAAGCATTTTACAGCAGGTTGGAGCAGCCTGTATCTCAGCACAGGAATAAGGTAGGGAAGAATTCTAAGGATCATTTTGACTGCCTCCAGAAGTTAGATCAGATGGCCAATGGAATTTGGTGCTAGGTCTTTCCCTTTAGGTTTTACCCCAACAATGTTTTCATTAGTTTCGCTCACTCTCGAAATCAAGCATTTTACAGCAGGTTGGAGCAGCCTGTATCTCAGCACAGGAATAAGGTAGGGAAGAATTCAAATACTCATTTTGACTGCCTCCAGAAGTTAGATCAGATGGCCAATTGGATTTGGTGCTAGGTCTTTCCCTTTAGGTTTTACCCCAACAATGTTTTCATTAGTTTCACTCACTCTCGAAATCAAGCATTTTACAGCAGGTTGGAGCAGCCTGTATCTCAGCACAGGAATAAGGTAGGGAAGAATTCTAAGGATCATTTTGACTGCCTCCAGAAGTTAGATCAGATGGCCAATGGAATTTGGTGCTAGGTCTTTCCCTTTAGGTTTTACCCCAACAATGTTTTCATTAGTTTCGCTCACTCTCGAAATCAAGCATTTTACAGCAGGTTGGAGCAGCCTGTATCTCAGCACAGGAATAAGGTAGGGAAGAATTCTAAGGATCATTTTGACTGCCTCCAGAAGTTAGATCAGATGGCCAATGCAATTTGGTGCTAGGTCTTTCCCTTTAGGTTTTACCCCAACAATGTTTTCATTAGTTTCGCTCACTCTCGAAATCAAGCATTTTACAGCAGGTTGGAGCAGCCTGTATCTCAGCACAGGAATAAGGTAGGGAAGAATTCTAAGGATCATTTTGACTGCCTCCAGAAGTTAGATCAGATGGCCAATTGGATTTGGTGCTAGGTCTTTCCCTTTAGGTTTTACCCCAACAATGTTTTCATTAGTTTCGCTCACTCTGGAAATCAAGCATTTTACAGCAGGTTGGAGCAGCCTGTATCTCAGCACAGGAATAAGGTAGGGAAGAATTCTAAGGATCATTTTGACTGCCTCCAGAAGTTAGATCAGATGGCCAATTGGATTTGGTGCTAGGTCTTTCCCTTTAGGTTTTACCCCAACAATGTTTTCATTAGTTTCGCTCACTCTGGAAATCAAGCATTTTACAGCAGGTTGGAGCAGCCTGTATCTCAGCACAGGAATAAGGTAGGGAAGAATTCAAATACTCATTTTGACTGCCTCCAGAAGTTAGATCAGATGGCAAATTGGATTTGGTGCTAGGTCTTTCCCTTTAGGTTTTACCCCAACAATGTTTTCATTAGTTTCGCTCACTCTCGAAATCAAGCATTTTACAGCAGGTTGGAGCAGCCTGTATCTCAGCACAGGAATAAGGTAGGGAAGAATTCAAATACTCATTTTGACTGCCTCCAGAAGTTAGATCAGATGGCAAATTGGATTTGGTGCTAGGTCTTTCCCTTTAGGTTTTACCCCAACAATGTTTTCATTAGTTTCGCTCACTCTCGAAATCAAGCATTTTACAGCAGGTTGGAGCAGCCTGTATCTCAGCACAGGAATAAGGTAGGGAAGAATTCTAAGGATCTTTTTGACTGCCTCCAGAAGTTAGATCAGATGGCCAATTGGATTTGGTGCTAGGTCTTTCCCTTTAGGTTTTACCCCAACAATGTTTTCATTAGTTTCGCTCACTCTCGAAATCAAGCATTTTACAGCAGGTTGGAGCAGCCTGTATCTCAGCACAGGAATAAGGTAGGGAAGAATTCTAAGGATCATTTTGACTGCCTCCAGAAGTTAGATCAGATGGCAAATTGGATTTGGTGCTAGGTCTTTCCCTTTAGGTTTTACCCCAACAATGTTTTCATTAGTTTCGCTCACTCTCGAAATCAAGCATTTTACAGCAGGTTGGAGCAGCCTGTATCTCAGCACAGGAATAAGGTAGGGAAGAATTCAAATACCCATTTTGACTGCCTCCAGAAGTTAGATCAGATGGCAAATTGGATTTGGTGCTAGGTCTTTCCCTTTAGGTTTTACCCCAACAATGTTTTCATTAGTTTCGCTCACTCTCGAAATCAAGCATTTTACAGCAGGTTGGAGCAGCCTGTATCTCAGCACAGGAATAAGGTAGGGAAGAATTCTAAGGATCATTTTGACTGCCTCCAGAAGTTAGATCAGATGGCCAATGGAATTTGGTGCTAGGTCTTTCCCTTTGGGTTTTACCCCAACAATGTTTTCATTAGTTTCGCTCACTCTCGAAATCAAGCATTTTACAGCAGGTTGGAGCAGCCTGTATCTCAGCACAGGAATAAGGTAGGGAAGAATTCTAAGGATCATTTTGACTGCCTCCAGAAGTTAGATCAGATGGCAAATTGGATTTGGTGCTAGGTCTTTCCCTTTAGGTTTTACCCCAACAATGTTTTCATTAGTTTCGCTCACTCTCGAAATCAAGCATTTTACAGCAGGTTGGAGCAGCCTGTATCTCAGCACAGGAATAAGGTAGGGAAGAATTCTAAGGATCATTTTGACTGCCTCCAGAAGTTAGATCAGATGGCAAATTGGATTTGGTGCTAGGTCTTTCCCTTTAGGTTTTACCCCAACAATGTTTTCATTAGTTTCGCTCACTCTCGAAATCAAGCATTTTACAGCAGGTTGGAGCAGCCTGTATCTCAGCACAGGAATAAGGTAGGGAAGAATTCAAATACTCATTTTGACTGCCTCCAGAAGTTAGATCAGATGGCAAATTGGATTTGGTGCTAGGTCTTTCCCTTTAGGTTTTACCCCAACAATGTTTTCATTAGTTTCGCTCACTCTCGAAATCAAGCATTTTACAGCAGGTTGGAGCAGCCTGTATCTCAGCACAGGAATAAGGTAGGGAAGAATTCTAAGGATCATTTTGACTGCCTCCAGAAGTTAGATCAGATGGCCAATTGGATTTGGTGCTAGGTCTTTCCCTTTAGGTTTTACCCCAACAATGTTTTCATTAGTTTCGCTCACTCTCGAAATCAAGCATTTTACAGCAGGTTGGAGCAGCCTGTATCTCAGCACAGGAATAAGGTAGGGAAGAATTCAAATACTCATTTTGACTGCCTCCAGAAGTTAGATCAGATGGCAAATTGGATTTGGTGCTAGGTCTTTCCCTTTAGGTTTTACCCCAACAATGTTTTCATTAGTTTCGCTCACTCTCGAAATCAAGCATTTTACAGCAGGTTGGAGCAGCCTGTATCTCAGCACAGGAATAAGGTAGGGAAGAATTCAAATACTCATTTTGACTGCCTCCAGAAGTTAGATCAGATGGCAAATTGGATTTGGTGCTAGGTCTTTCCCTTTAGGTTTTACCCCAACAATGTTTTCATTAGTTTCGCTCACTCTCGAAATCAAGCATTTTACAGCAGGTTGGAGCAGCCT
>NW_027143554.1:40000-42500 GCF_026170545.1 Melanerpes formicivorus | reverse complement strand
GCTAACGCCACGGCTCCCCCCCGCTCGAGCCGCTCGGGGCTGGGGGAACGAGGACGACACCTCACACGCGACGGGAAGCGAGGTGGAAAGGAAGACCGCCCTTGCCCTGCCGGCCGGGGGCCCTTTCCGACGCGACCCGAAAGGCCTCATCGATCAACAAGGACAGAAGGAAAGGAAGCCAGCGGAGGCCCCACGGCCTCGCTCTTCTGGGACAGACACAGCCACGCGCACCCACCACCGCCCTCGGGAGCAGCCAGCAGGCACGGGGCTCGGCATGCGGGCAACACGCCAGAGGAGCAAACGGGGCGCCCTCCAGAGATGGGGGGGGGGGGGGGCAAGCTGCACCGGGCCGCACCGGCTCACAGGGCACCTCTGCCTCCCCGAAATGTGGGCTTGCATTTTCCCTCAAGCTGCACCGAGTTACATCTCCATCACGGGGCGCCCCTCTGGAGCCAGGAGGAAGCCGTGCTGGGGCACCGGCTTGCCCTCCTCCCCCCATGCCGGGCTCCATAGCATACGAGTGGCCAGTCACCGCCGCTGGCTTTTCCCTTAGATGCCGTGCCCCCGCGGGCTGCGGCTTTGGCCATGGGGGGAACCCCCGTGAAGAGGGTCCAGTGCTGGGAACTCTCTCTGCCCCTTACCGGGCTCTCTCTCGCCGTGCCTGGACGGGCTTGCTTTCCATTCTTGGTGGGACCGACGCCGGCACCACGTCTCCCCGGCTTTCTCTGCCCCCGTGCCCCACCGGGCAAACTTCGCTTCGGGGGTTCCACACTTCGGCAGTGGCCGGCGCCAGCCACTCGTCAACTTTTTTTCTTTTCCCCGCTTTCGTTGCCGAGCCCGGGCTGGGCTCCGGCTCACGGACGAGCGAAACCCATCCAACACCGCTGAGGGTGCGCCAGCGGCCGCTCCAAACCGCCGCGCCTTTGTTCGGCCCCGCGGGTCCCCTCTCTGACCCGGGCGAAAGCCACCGAGAAGCCAGACGGACCCCTGCCCAGCCGCCTGGCGGGTGGCTTGGAGCAGCCGCTCGGCAGCGCTGCCCTGGGAGTGCTCGGCGTCGCTTGTTCCCTCATATACGGAACTGGAGGGCCGTCAGCTCCGCGAGCGCACAACCAGCCGACCTCCGCCCAGCGGCAGGTCGCAGAAATCACGCCGGCTTGTACGATGACCTAGGCGGAGGCAGAGCGCAACAGCGACCCCTTGGCGACAAGCGCGATCTCCGCGGAGAGCACGTCTACTCGCCGAGGGAGAGCACGTCTACTCGCCGAGGGAGAGCACGTCTACTCGCCGAGGGAGAGCACGTCTACTCGCCGAGGGAGAGCACGTCTACTCGCCCAGGGAGAGCACGTCTACTCGCCGAGGGAGAGCACGTCTACTCGCCCAGGGAGAGCACGTCTACTCGCCCAGGGAGAGCACGTCTACTCGCCCAGGGAGAGCACGTCTACTCGCCCAGGGAGAGCACGTCTACTCGCCCAGGGAGAGCACGTCTACTCGCCCAGGGAGAGCACGTCTACTCGCCGAGGGAGAGCACGTCTACTCGCCGAGGGAGAGCACGTATACTCGCTGAGGGAGAGCACGTCTACTCGCCCAGGGAGAGCACGTCTACTCGCCCAGGGAGAGCACGTCTACTCGCCGAGGGAGAGCACGTCTACTCGCCCAGGGAGAGCACGTCTACTCGCCGAGGGAGAGCACGTCTACTCGCCGAGGGAGAGCACGTCTACTCGCCGAGGGAGAGCACGTCTACTCGCCGAGGGAGAGCACGTCTACTCGCCGAGGGAGAGCACGTCTACTCGCCCAGGGAGAGCACGTCTACTCGCCCAGGGAGAGCACGTCTACTCGCCCAGGGAGAGCACGTCTACTCGCCCAGGGAGAGCACGTCTACTCGCCCAGGGAGAGCACGTCTACTCGCCCAGGGAGAGCACGTCTACTCGCCCAGGGAGAGCACGTCTACTCGCCCAGGGAGAGCACGTCTACTCGCCCAGGGAGAGCACGTCTACTCGCCGAGGGAGAGCACGTCTACTCGCCCAGGGAGAGCACGTCTACTCGCTCAGGGAGAGCACGTCTACTCGCCCAGGGAGAGCACGTCTACTCGCCCAGGGAGAGCACGTCTACTCGCCGAGGGAGAGCACGTCTACTCGCCCAGGGAGAGCACGTCTACTCGCCGAGGCAGGCGGGGGCGCTCCGCGCAAACCGGCAGCGGGGGGGGGGCGGGGGGTAACGGCAAGAGGCAACGGCGGGAAGGGGGGGCTCCGCGCAAACCGGCAGCGGGGGGGGGGCGGGGGTAACGGCAAGAGGCAACGTCGGGGGGGGGGGGGCTCCGCGCAAACCGGCAGCGGGGGGGGGGGGGGGCGGGGGGTAGCGGCAAGAGGCAACGGCGGGAAGGGGGGGCTCCGCGCAAACCGGCAGCGGGGGGGGGGGCGGGGGGTAGCGGCAAGAGGCAACGGCGGGAAGGGGGGGCTCCGCGCAAACCGGCAGCGGGGGGGGGGGGCGGGGGGTAGCGGCA
>NW_027143554.1:20000-27500 GCF_026170545.1 Melanerpes formicivorus | reverse complement strand
ACACTTCGGCAGTGGCCGGCGCCAGCCACTCGTCAACTTTTTTTCTTTTCCCCGCTTTCGTTGCCGAGCCCGGGCTGGGCTCCGGCTCACGGACGAGCGAAACCCATCCAACACCGCTGAGGGTGCGCCAGCGGCCGCTCCAAACCGCCGCGCCTTTGTTCGGCCCCGCGGGTCCCCTCTCTGACCCGGGCGAAAGCCACCGAGAAGCCAGACGGACCCCTGCCCAGCCGCCTGGCGGGTGGCTTGGAGCAGCCGCTCGGCAGCGCTGCCCTGGGAGTGCTCGGCGTCGCTTGTTCCCTCATATACGGAACTGGAGGGCCGTCAGCTCCGCGAGCGCACAACCAGCCGACCTCCGCCCAGCGGCAGGTCGCAGAAATCACGCCGGCTTGTACGATGACGTAGGCGGAGGCAGAGCGCAACAGCGACCCCTTGGCGACAAGCGCGATCTCCGCGGAGAGCACGTCTACTCGCCGAGGGAGAGCACGTCTACTCGCCCAGGGAGAGCACGTCTACTCGCCCAGGGAGAGCACGTCTACTCGCCGAGGGAGAGCACGTCTACTCGCCGAGGGAGAGCACGTCTACTCGCCGAGGGAGAGCACGTCTACTCGCCCAGGGAGAGCACGTCTACTCGCCCAGGGAGAGCACGTCTACTCGCCCAGGGAGAGCACGTCTACTCGCCCAGGGAGAGCACGTCTACTCGCCGAGGGAGAGCACGTCTACTCGCCCAGGGAGAGCACGTCTACTCGCTCAAGGAGAGCACGTCTACTCGCCGAGGGAGAGCACGTCTACTCGCCCAGGGAGAGCACGTCTACTCGCCCAGGGAGAGCACGTCTACTCGCCCAGGGAGAGCACGTCTACTCGCCGAGGGAGAGCACGTCTACTCGCCGAGGGAGAGCACGTCTACTCGCCGAGGGAGAGCACGTCTACTCGCCGAGGGAGAGCACGTATACTCGCTGAGGGAGAGCACGTCTACTCGCCCAGGGAGAGCACGTCTACTCGCCCAGGGAGAGCACGTCTACTCGCCGAGGGAGAGCACGTCTACTCGCCGAGGGAGAGCACGTCTACTCGCCGAGGGAGAGCACGTCTACTCGCCGAGGGAGAGCACGTATACTCGCTGAGGGAGAGCACGTCTACTCGCCCAGGGAGAGCACGTCTACTCGCCCAGGGAGAGCACGTCTACTCGCCGAGGGAGAGCACGTCTACTCGCCGAGGGAGAGCACGTCTACTCGCCGAGGGAGAGCACGTCTACTCGCCGAGGGAGAGCACGTCTACTCGCCGAGGGAGAGCACGTCTACTCGCCGAGGGAGAGCACGTCTACTCGCCGAGGGAGAGCACGTCTACCTCCCGCCTGAGGGAGAGCACGGGGGGGGGGGACAAAGACAGGCGGCAGCAGCTTCGGTGAACGTCACCCGGGAGGCGACCGGGGCTGTCCCGGGGCAGTCCCGGGAAGCCGGCGTCCGACACAGGGAACCGTCAGCTGCCGGACCGGGGCGAATCCCCGCGGCCACGGCAGGGGTGGGGGCTCGAAGACAGCCGGCAGCCGCTTCGGTGAACGTCACCCGGGAGGAGACTGGGGCCCTCCCGGGACCGTCCCGGGAAGACGACGTTCGGCACGAGATCCCGGCCGCGGCCGGACCGGCTCGAAGCCTCGCGGTCCCGGCAGCAGCCGGAGCCGCTCGCCGCCTCGGGCTCCCGGCCCCCTACAGATCCGGCGACTCGTTCGCCGGCGGCGGGGGGAGGCAGTGGAGGGGGTGCGGGGAGAAGCGGCAGCGGAGGCGGAGGGGGGGGGGCTCGAAGACAGCCGGCAGCCGCTTCGGTGAACGTCACCCAGGAGGCGATCGGGGCCGTCCCGGGGCCGTCCCGGGATGCCGGCTTCCGGCACGGGGTCCCGGCCGCGGCCGGACCGGCTCGTATCCCCGCGGCTCCGGCAGGGGGGGGGGGGGCTCGAAGACAGCCGGCAGTCGCCTCGGTGAACGTCACCCGGCCGGCGACCGCGGCCGTTCCGGGGCCGTCCCGGGAAGCCTGCGACAGGCACGGGGTCCCAGCCGCGGCCGGACCGACTCGAAGCCCCGCGGCCCCGGCACGGGGGAGGCCCAAAGACTGGCGGCAGCCGCTTCGCTGAACGTCACCCGGCCGGCGACCGCGGCCGTTCCGGGGCCGTCCCGGGAAGCCTGCGACAGGCACGGGGTCCCAGCCGCGGCCGGACCGACTCGAAGCCCCGCGGCCCCGGCACGGGGGAGGCCCAAAGACAGCCGGCAGCCGCTTCGCTGAACGTCACCCGGCCGGCGACCGGGGCCGTCCCGGGGCTGTCCGGGGATGCCGGCTTCCGGCACGGGGTCCCGGCCGCGGCCGGAGCGGCTCGAATCCCCGCGGTCCCGGCAGCAGCCGGAGCCGCTCGCCGTTCGGGCTCCCGGCACCCTACAGATCCGGCGACTCGTTCGCCGGCGGCGGGGGGAGGCAGTGGAGGGGGTGCGGGGAGAAGCGGCAGCGGAGGCGGAGGGGGGGGGGGGGCTCGAAGACAGCCGGCAGCCGCTTCGGTGAACGTCACCCGGGAGGCGACCGGGACCGGCCCGGGAAGCCATCGTCCGGCCCGGGATCCCGGCCGCGGCCGGACCGGCTCGAAGCCCCGCGGCCCCGGCACGGGGGAGGCCCAAAGACTGGCGGCAGCCGCTTCGCTGAACGTCACCCGGCCGGCGACCGGGGCCGTCCCGGGGCCGTCCCGGGATGCCGGCTTCCGGCACGGGGTCCCGGCCGCGGCCGGACCGGCTCGAATCCCCGCGGTCCCGGCAGCAGCCGGAGCCACTCGCCGTTCGGGCTCCCGGCACCCTACGGATCCGGCGACTCGTTCGCCGGCGGCGGGGGGAGGCAGTGAAGGAGGTGCGGGCAGAAGCGGCAGCGGAGGCGGAGGGGGGGGGGGGGCTCGAAGACAGCCGGCAGCCGCTTCGGAGAACGTCACCCGGCCGGCGACCGCGGCCGTTCCGGTTCCGTCCCGGGAAGCCTGCGACAGGCACGGGGTCCCGGCCTCGGCCGGACCCGCACTGGGTGCCGCCGCCTCGGGCTCTCGGGACGGTATGGATCCGCCGACTCGTTCGCCGGCGGCGGGGGGAGGCAGTGGAGGGGTTGCGGGCAGAAGCGGCAGCGGAGGCGGAGGGGGGGGGGGGCCTCGAAGACAGCCGTCAGCCGCTTCGGTGAACGTCACCCGGGAGGCGACCGGGACCGGCCCGGGAAGCCATCGTCCGGCCCCGGATCCCGGCCGCGGCCGGACCGGCTCGAAGCCCCGCGGCCCCGGCACGGGGGAGGCCCAAAGACTGGCGGCAGCCGCTTCGCTGAACGTCACCCGGCCGGCGACCGGGGCCGTCCCGGGGCCGTCCCGGGATGCCGGCTTCCGGCACGGGGTCCCGGCCGCGGCCGGACCGGCTCGAATCCCCGCGGTCCCGGCAGCAGCCGGAGCCGCTCGCCGTTCGGGCTCCCGGCACCCTACGGATCCGGCGACTCGTTCGCCGGCGGCGGGGGGAGGCAGTGGAGGGGGTGCGGGCAGAAGCGGCAGCGGAGGCGGAGGGGGGGGGGCTCGAAGACAGCCGGCAGCCGCTTCGCTGAACGTCACCCGGCCGGCGACCGGGGCCGTCCCGGGGCTGTCCGGGGATGCCGGCTTCCGGCACGGGGTCCCGGCCGCGGCCGGAGCGGCTCGAATCCCCGCGGTCCCGGCAGCAGCCGGAGCCGCTCGCCGTTCGGGCTCCCGGCACCCTACAGATCCGGCGACTCGTTCGCCGGCGGCGGGGGGAGGCAGTGGAGGGGGTGCGGGGAGAAGCGGCAGCGGAGGCGGAGGGGGGGGGGGGGCTCGAAGACAGCCGGCAGCCGCTTCGGTGAACGTCACCCGGGAGGCGACCGGGACCGGCCCGGGAAGCCATCGTCCGGCCCGGGATCCCGGCCGCGGCCGGACCGGCTCGAAGCCCCGCGGCCCCGGCACGGGGGAGGCCCAAAGACTGGCGGCAGCCGCTTCGCTGAACGTCACCCGGCCGGCGACCGGGGCCGTCCCGGGGCCGTCCCGGGATGCCGGCTTCCGGCACGGGGTCCCGGCCGCGGCCGGACCGGCTCGAATCCCCGCGGTCCCGGCAGCAGCCGGAGCCGCTCGCCGTTCGGGCTCCCGGCACCCTACGGATCCGGCGACTCGTTCGCCGGCGGCGGGGGGAGGCAGTGGAGGCGGTGCGGGGAGAAGCGGCAGCGGAGGCGGAGGGGGGGCGGGGGGCACGATAGTGGCGGGGGGCGGGGGGTGCTCGAAGGCAGCCGGCAGCCGGTTCGGTGAACATTCGCCGGGGCGGGGGGGCGACCTGTCCGTGCCCGGGGCAGCCCCGGGAAGCCGGCAGCCAGCACGGGGGTCCCGGCAGCACCTGTTCCCTGCCCTGGGACTTGCCGTGCCCGGCGGCCGGTTGCCGGGTGGGGGGAGCGATGAGAGGCGGGGCGCAGCGGCCGGGGCAGCGCCGGGCCGCAGCGGGGGGCTGGGCGGGTGGGGTAGGCGTCGAGCGGCAAGCCCTCGGCTGCAGCGAATGTTCGGCGGTGCGGGGCGGGGGGGGGACGGGACGACACGTTGGGGGCGCCGAGTCCGAGCCACCCCCGGCCCCAGGGGCGGCCGGAGGGGGAGGCCGGTGCCTGGCCCTGGGAGCTGCTGGGCGCCGGATGGCCGAGGGTGCGTCAGAAGCCGCCCGAGCGGTCGAGCAGGTCCTCCAGAAAGGCCTAGGGTGGCTTCGAGGGCCCCGGGAGCAGTCGAGGGAGGCCTCCAGGCAGGTCTGGAGTGGATGGGAGGCCTTCCAAAGCAGACAAGGGAGGCTGCCAGCGGGGCCTAGGCTGGCACTGCAGCCTGTAAATGGTTGGGGGGGGGGCCTCTGGTGCGGCCTGGAGTCTCTGGGTGGCGTCCAGAGAGGTGCAAAAGATCCTCTGGTGCGGCCTGTGGTGGCGGAGAAGCCTGCAGAGCGTGCGGGGGAGGCTTCTGGTGCGGCCTGGGGTGGGTCGGAAGCCTGCAGAGCGTGCGGGAGAGGCTTCTGGTGCGGCCTGGGGTGGCTGAGAAGCCTGCAGAGCGTGCGGGAGAGGCTTCTGGTGCGGCCTGGGGTGGCTGAGAAGCCTGCAGAGCGTGCGGGAGAGGCTTCTGGTGCGGCCTGGGGTGGCTGAGAAGCCTGCAGAGCGTGCGGGGGAGGCTTCTGTTGGGGCCTGGGGTGGGTCAGAAGCCTACAGAGCGTGCGGGGGAGGCTTCTGGTGCGGCCTGGGGTGGGTGGGAAGCCTGCAGAGCGTGCGGGAGAGGCTTCTGTTGGGGCCTGGGGTGGCTGAGAAGCCTGCAGAGCGTGCGGGGGAGGCTTCTGCTGCGGCCTGGGGTGGCTGAGAAGCCTGCAGAGCGTGCGGGGGAGGCTTCTGCTGCGGCCTGGGGTGGCTGAGAAGCCTGCAGAGCGTGCGGGGGAGGCTTCTGGTGCGGCCTGGGGTGGGACGGAAGCCTGCAGAGCGTGCGGGAGAGGCTTCTGCTGCGGCCTGGGGTGGCTGAGAAGCCTGCAGAGCGTGCGGGGGAGGCTTCTGGTGCGGCCTGGGGTGGCTGAGAAGCCTGCAGAGCGTGCGGGGGAGGCTTCTGGTGCGGCCTGGGGTGGGACGGAAGCCTGCAGAGCGTGCGGGAGAGGCTTCTGTTGGGGCCTGGGGTGGCTGAGAAGCCTGCAGAGCGTGCGGGAGAGGCTTCTGCTGCGGCCTGGGGTGGCTGAGAAGCCTGCAGAGCGTGCGGGAGAGGCTTCTGCTGCGGCCTGGTGTGGCTGAGAAGCCTGCAGAGCGTGCGGGAGAGGCTTCTGCTGCGGCCTGGGGTGGCTGAGAAGCCTGCAGAGCGTGCGGGAGAGGCTTCTGCTGCGGCCTGGGGTGGCTGAGAAGCCTGCAGAGCGTGCGGGAGAGGCTTCTGCTGCGCCCTGGGGTGGCTGAGAAGCCTGCAGAGCGTGCGGGAGAGGCTTCTGCTGCGGCCTGGGGTGGCTGAGAAGCCTGCAGAGCGTGCGGGAGAGGCTTCTGCTGCGGCCTGGGGTGGCTGAGAAGCCTGCAGGGCGTGCGGGAGAGGCTTCTGCTGCGGCCTGGGGTGGGTGGGAAGCCTGCAGAGCGTGCGGGGGAGGCTTCTGGTGCGGCCTGGGGTGGCTGAGAAGCCTGCAGAGCGTGCGGGGGAGGCTTCTGGTGCGGCCTGGGGTGGCTGAGAAGCCTGAAGAGCGTGCGGGAGAGGCTTCTGCTGCGGCCTGGGGTGGCTGAGAAGCCTGCAGAGCGTGCGGGGGAGGCTTCTGGTGCGGCCTGGGGTGGCTGAGAAGCCTGAAGAGCGTGCGGGAGAGGCTTCTGCTGCGGCCTGGGGTGGCTGAGAAGCCTGCAGAGCGTGCGGGGGAGGCTTCTGGTGCGGCCTGGGGTGGGTCGGAAGCCTGCAGAGCTTGCGGGGGAGGCTTCTGGTGCGGCCTGGGGTGGGTCGGAAGCCTGCAGAGCATGCGGGGGAGGCTTCTGCTGCGGCCTGGGGTCTCTGGGTGGCCTCTAGAGAGGTGCAAAAGACCCTCTGGGTTGGGCTGGGGTGGCTCTTGGACCCCTGCCACACAGTGGAGAGAGGCCTCCGGCCCGCCACCTGTGTCCCTGTGTGCCTGAGTGCCTGTGTCCCTGTGTCCCTGTGTCCCTGAGTGCCTGAGTGCCTGAGTGCCTGTGTCCCTGTGTCCTTGTGTCCCTGTGTCCCTGTGTCCCTGTGTGCCTGAGTGCCTGTGTCCCTGTGTCCCTGTGTCCCTGAGTGCCTGAGTGCCTGTGTCCCTGTGTCCCTGTGTCCCTGAGTGCCTGAGTGCCTGAGTGCCTGTGTCCCTGTGTCCTTGTGTCCCTGTGTCCCTGTGTCCCTGTGTGCCTGAGTGCCTGTGTCCCTGTGTCCCTGTCTGTGTACCTGTGTGCGAGAGTGTCCGGCACGCCACCCAGCGGCGGCGGGCAAGCAGGTAGGCGGGTGGGCGGGCCGGCGAGGGCCAGTGTGAGTTTGGGGGGTGGGAGGGGAGGCGGCAGCTGGAAGCGTCAGAGGAGGGGGCGTGGCTCCGGCTGGCCCCGGGAGCAGGTTCCCGGGACCGGGACCGGCTGGACCCGGCGGGTGGTTGATCCCGGGGCGGGGGGCAGAGGCGGCGGGAAGCGGCAGCTGCGTGTGCGGCGGGGGGGGTGGAGGGCGAACCGCGGCGGGAAGCGGATGCTTCAGAGCAGGTTACGGGGGCGGGGACGGACGACACCACCTGTCCCCGCCCCGGGACGGGCTGGACCCGGCGCCCTGGACCCGGCGCCGTGTACCCGCCGCCGCCCCCCGCCGCCGCCCCCCTCCGCCACCCCGGGACCCCGACGTTTTTTTGGCGCCCGCGCCTTTTTTTGCTCCCCGCCTGCCCGCGCTGCCCCGGGCCCTCCCCCGGGGCGGGGCGGGAGGGAGGGACGGACGGACGGGTAGCCGGGGATCTCCGAGCGCGCGCCACCAGACCGAGGCGGGTCCCGGCGGCGGCG
>NW_027143554.1:0-5000 GCF_026170545.1 Melanerpes formicivorus | reverse complement strand
GGGAGAGCACGTCTACTCGCCCAGGGAGAGCACGTCTACTCGCCCAGGGAGAGCACGTCTACTCGCCCAGGGAGAGCACGTCTACTCGCCCAGGGAGAGCACGTCTACTCGCCCAGGGAGAGCACGTCTACTCGCCCAGGGAGAGCACGTCTACTCGCCCAGGGAGAGCACGTCTACTCGCCCAGGGAGAGCACGTCTACTCGCCCAGGGAGAGCACGTCTACTCGCCCAGGGAGAGCACGTCTACTCGCCCAGGGAGAGCACGTCTACTCGCCCAGGGAGAGCACGTCTACTCGCCGAGGGAGAGCACGTCTACTCGCCCAGGGAGAGCACGTCTACTCGCCGAGGGAGAGCACGTCTACTCGCCGAGGGAGAGCACGTCTACTCGCCGAGGGAGAGCACGTCTACTCGCCGAGGGAGAGCACGTCTACTCGCCGAGGGAGAGCACGTCTACTCGCCGAGGGAGAGCACGTCTACCTCCCGCCTGAGGGAGAGCACGGGGGGGGGGGGGACAAAGACAGGCGGCAGCAGCTTCGGTGAACGTCACCCGGGAGGCGACCGGGGCTGTCCCGGGGCAGTCCCGGGAAGCCGGCGTCCGACACAGGGAACCGTCAGCTGCCGGACCGGGGCGAATCCCCGCGGCCACGGCAGGGGTGGGGGCTCGAAGACAGCCGGCAGCCGCTTCGGTGAACGTCACCCGGGAGGAGACTGGGGCCCTCCCGGGACCGTCCCGGGAAGACGACGTTCGGCACGAGATCCCGGCCGCGGCCGGACCGGCTCGAAGCCTCGCGGTCCCGGCAGCAGCCGGAGCCGCTCGCCGCCTCGGGCTCCCGGCCCCCTACAGATCCGGCGACTCGTTCGCGGGCGGCGGGGGGAGGCAGTGGAGGGGGTGCGGGGAGAAGCGGCAGCGGAGGCGGAGGGGGGGGGGCTCGAAGACAGCCGGCAGCCGCTTCGGTGAACGTCACCCAGGAGGCGATCGGGGCCGTCCCGGGGCCGTCCCGGGATGCCGGCTTCCGGCACGGGGTCCCGGCCGCGGCCGGACCGGCTCGTATCCCCGCGGCTCCGGCGGGGGGGGGGGCTCGAAGACAGCCGGCAGTCGCCTCGGTGAACGTCACCCGGCCCGGCGACCGCGGCCGTTCCGGGGCCGTCCCGGGAAGCCTGCGACAGGCACGGGGTCCCAGCCGCGGCCGGACCGACTCGAAGCCCCGCGGCCCCGGCACGGGGGAGGCCCAAAGACTGGCGGCAGCCGCTTCGCTGAACGTCACCCGGCCGGCGACCGGGGCCGTCCCGGGGCCGTCCCGGGATGCCGGCTTCCGGCACGGGGTCCCGGCCGCGGCCGGAGCGGCTCGAATCCCCGCGGTCCCGGCAGCAGCCGGAGCCGCTCGCCGTTCGGGCTCCCGGCACCCTACGGATCCGCCGACTCGTTCGCGGGCGGCGGGGGGAGGCAGTGAAGGAGGTGCGGGCAGAAGCGGCAGCGGAGGCGGAGGGGGGGGGGGCTCGAAGACAGCCGGCAGCCGCTTCGGAGAACGTCACCCGGCCGGCGACCGCGGCCGTTCCGGGGCCGTCCCGGGAAGCCTGCGACAGGCACGGGGTCCCGGCCTCGGCCGGACCCGCACTGGGTGCCGCCGCCTCGGGCTCTCGGGACGGTATGGATCCGCCGACTCGTTCGCCGGCGGCGGGGGGAGGCAGTGGAGGGGGTGCGGGGAGAAGCGGCAGCGGAGGCGGAGGGGGGGGGGGGCTCGAAGACAGCCGGCAGCCGCTTCGGTGAACGTCACCCGGGAGGCGACCGGCGACCGGCCCGGGAAGCCATCGTCCGGCCCGGGATCCCGGCCGCGGCCGGACCGGCTCGAAGCCCCGCGGCCCCGGCACGGGGGAGGCCCAAAGACTGGCGGCAGCCGCTTCGCTGAACGTCACCCGGCCGGCGACCGGGGCCGTCCCGGGGCCGTCCCGGGATGCCGGCTTCCGGCACGGGGTCCCGGCCGCGGCCGGAGCGGCTCGAATCCCCGCGGTCCCGGCAGCAGCCGGAGCCGCTCGCCGTTCGGGCTCCCGGCACCCTACGGATCCGGCGACTCGTTCGCCGGCGGCGGGGGGAGGCAGTGGAGGGGGTGCGGGCAGAAGCGGCAGCGGAGGCGGAGGGGGGGGGGGCTCGAAGACAGCCGGCAGCCGCTTCGGTGAACGTCACCCGGCCGGCGACCGGGGCCGTCCCGGGGCTGTCCGGGGATGCCGGCTTCCGGCACGGGGTCCCGGCCGCGGCCGGAGCGGCTCGAATCCCCGCGGTCCCGGCAGCAGCCGGAGCCGCTCGCCGTTCGGGCTCCCGGCACCCTACAGATCCGGCGACTCGTTCGCGGGCGGCGGGGGGAGGCAGTGGAGGGGGTGCGGGCAGAAGCGGCAGCGGAGGCGGAGGGGGGGGGGGGGCTCGAAGACAGCCGGCAGCCGCTTCGGTGAACGTCACCCGGGAGGCGACCGGGACCGGCCCGGGAAGCCATCGTCCGGCCCCGGATCCCGGCCGCGGCCGGAGCGGCTCGAATCCCCGCGGCCCCGGCACGGGGGAGGCCCAAAGACTGGCGGCAGCCGCTTCGCTGAACGTCACCCGGCCGGCGACCGGGGCCGTCCCGGGGCCGTCCCGGGATGCCGGCTTCCGGCACGGGGTCCCGGCCGCGGCCGGAGCGGCTCGAAGCCCCGCGGCCCCGGCAGCAGCCGGAGCCGCTCGCCGTTCGGGCTCCCGGCACCCTACGGATCCGGCGACTCGTTCGCCGGCGGCGGGGGGAGGCAGTGGAGGGGGTGCGGGCAGAAGCGGCAGCGGAGGCGGAGGGGGGGGGGTGCTCGAAGACAGCCGGCAGCCGCTTCGGTGAACGTCACCCGGCCGGCGACCGGGGCCGTCCCGGGGCTGTCCGGGGATGCCGGCTTCCGGCACGGGGTCCCGGCCGCGGCCGGAGCGGCTCGAATCCCCGCGGTCCCGGCAGCAGCCGGAGCCGCTCGCCGTTCGGCCTCCCGGCACCCTACAGATCCGGCGACTCGTTCGCCGGCGGCGGGGGGAGGCAGTGGAGGGGGTGCGGGGAGAAGCGGCAGCGGAGGCGGAGGGGGGGGGGGCTCGAAGACAGCCGGCAGCCGCTTCGGTGAACGTCACCCGGGAGGCGACCGGGACCGGCCCGGGAAGCCATCGTCCGGCCCGGGATCCCGGCCGCGGCCGGACCGGCTCGAAGCCCCGCGGCCCCGGCACGGGGGAGGCCCAAAGACTGGCGGCAGCCGCTTCGCTGAACGTCACCCGGCCGGCGACCGGGGCCGTCCCGGGGCCGTCCCGGGATGCCGGCTTCCGGCACGGGGTCCCGGCCGCGGCCGGAGCGGCTCGAAGCCCCGCGGCCCCGGCAGCAGCCGGAGCCGCTCGCCGTTCGGGCTCCCGGCACCCTACGGATCCGGCGACTCGTTCGCCGGCGGCGGGGGGAGGCAGTGGAGGGGGTGCGGGCAGAAGCGGCAGCGGAGGCGGAGGGGGGGGCGGGGGGGACGATAGTGGCGGGGGGCGGGGGGTGCTCGAAGGCAGCCGGCAGCCGGTTCGGTGAACATTCGCCGGGGCGGGGGGGGCGACCTGTCCGTGCCCGGGGCAGCCCCGGGAAGCCGGCAGCCAGCACGGGGTCCCGGCAGCACCTGTTCCCTGCCCTGGGACTTGCCGTGCCCGGCGGCCGGTTGCCGGGTGGGGGGAGCGATGAGAGGCGGGGCGCAGCGGCCGGGGCAGCGCCGGGCCGCAGCGGGGGGCTGGGCGGGTGGGGTAGGCGTCGAGCGGCAAGCCCTCGGCTGCAGCGAATGTTCGGCGGTGCGGGGCGGGGGGGGACGGGACGACACGTTGGGGGCGCCGAGTCCGAGCCACCCCCGGCCCCAGGGGCGGCCGGAGGGGGAGGCCGGTGCCTGGCCCTGGGAGCTGCTGGGCGCCGGATGGCCGAGGGTGCGTCAGAAGCCGCCCGAGCGGTCGAGCAGGTCCTCCAGAAAGGCCTAGGGTGGCTTCGAGGGCCCCGGGAGCAGTCGAGGGAGGCCTCCAGGCAGGTCTGGAGTGGATGGGAGGCCTTCCAAAGCAGACAAGGGAGGCTGCCAGCGGGGCCTAGGCTGGCACTGCAGCCTGTAAATGGTTGGGGGGGGGGCCTCTGGTGCGGCCTGGAGTCTCTGGGTGGCGTCCAGAGAGGTGCAAAAGATCCTCTGGTGCGGCCTGTGGTGGCGGAGAAGCCTGCAGAGCGTGCGGGGGAGGCTTCTGGTGCGGCCTGGGGTGGGTCGGAAGCCTGCAGAGCGTGCGGGAGAGGCTTCTGGTGCGGCCTGGAGTGGCTGAGAAGCCTGCAGAGCGTGCGGGAGAGGCTTCTGCTGCGGCCTGGGGTGGCTGAGAAGCCTGCAGAGCGTGCGGGGGAGGCTTCTGTTGGGGCCTGGGGTGGGTCAGAAGCCTACAGAGCGTGCGGGGGAGGCTTCTGGTGCGGCCTGGGGTGGGTCGGAAGCCTGCAGAGCGTGCGGGAGAGGCTTCTGCTGCGGCCTGGGGTGGCTGAGAAGCCTGCAGAGCGTGCGGGAGAGGCTTCTGTTGGGGCCTGGGGTGGGTCGGAAGCCTGCAGAGCGTGCGGGAGAGGCTTCTGTTGGGGCCTGGGGTGGCTGAGAAGCCTGCAGAGCGTGCGGGGGAGGCTTCTGGTGCGGCCTGGGGTGGCTGGGAAGCCTGCAGAGCGTGCGGGGGAGGCTTCTGTTGGGGCCTGGGGTGGGTCAGAAGCCTACAGAGCGTGCGGGGGAGGCTTCTGGTGCGGCCTGGGGTGGGTCGGAAGCCTGCAGAGCGTGCGGGAGAGGCTTCTGCTGCGGCCTGGGGTGGCTGAGAAGCCTGCAGAGCGTGCGGGAGAGGCTTCTGTTGGGGCCTGGGGTGGGTCGGAAGCCTGCAGAGCGTGCGGGAGAGGCTTCTGTTGGGGCCTGGGGTGGGTCGGAAGCCTGCAGAGCGTGCGGGGGAGGCTTCTGGTGCGGCCTGGGGTGGCTGAGAAGCCTGCAGAG
>NW_027143553.1:0-55586 GCF_026170545.1 Melanerpes formicivorus | reverse complement strand
TCACTCTCGAAATCAAGCATTTTACAGCAGGTTGGAGCAGCCTGTATCTCAGCACAGGAATAAGGTAGGGAAGAATTCTAAGGATCATTTTGACTGCCTCCAGAAGTTAGATCAGATGGCAAATTGGATTTGGTGCTAGGTCTTTCCCTTTAGGTTTTACCCCAACAATGTTTTCCTTAGTTTCGCTCACTCTCGAAATCAAGCATTTTACAGCAGGTTGGAGCAGCCTGTATCTCAGCACAGGAATAAGGTAGGGAAGAATTCTAAGGATCATTTTGACTGCCTCCAGAAGTTAGATCAGATGGCAAATTGTATTTGGTGCTAGGTCTTTCCCTTTAGGTTTTACCCCAACAATGTTTTCATTAGTTTCGCTCACTCTCGAAATCAAGCATTTTACAGCAGGTTGGAGCAGCCTGTATCTCAGCACAGGAATAAGGTAGGGAAGAATTCTAAGGATCATTTTGACTGCCTCCAGAAGTTAGATCAGATGGCAAATTGGATTTGGTGCTAGGTCTTTCCCTTTAGGTTTTACCCCAACAATGTTTTCATTAGTTTCGCTCACTCTCGAAATCAAGCATTTTACAGCAGGTTGGAGCAGCCTGTATCTCAGCACAGGAATAAGGTAGGGAAGAATTCTAAGGATCATTTTGACTGCCTCCAGAAGTTAGATCAGATGGCAAATTGGATTTGGTGCTAGGTCTTTGCCTTTAGGTTTTACCCCAACAATGTTTTCATTAGTTTCGCTCACTCTCGAAATCAAGCATTTTACAGCAGGTTGGAGCAGCCTGTATCTCAGCACAGGAATAAGGTAGGGAAGAATTCTAAGGATCATTTTGACTGCCTCCAGAAGTTAGATCAGATGGCAAATTGGATTTGGTGCTAGGTCTTTCCCTTTAGGTTTTACCCCAACAATGTTTTCATTAGTTTCGCTCACTCTCGAAATCAAGCATTTTACAGCAGGTTGGAGCAGCCTGTATCTCAGCACAGGAATAAGGTAGGGAAGAATTCTAAGGATCATTTTGACTGCCTCCAGAAGTTAGATCAGATGGCAAATTGGATTTGGTGCTAGGTCTTTCCCTTTAGGTTTTACCCCAACAATGTTTTCATTAGTTTCGCTCACTCTCGAAATCGTGCATTTTACAGCAGGATGGAGCAGCCTGTATCTCAGCACAGGAATAAGGTAGGGAAGAATTCAAATACTCATTTTGACTGCCTCCAGAAGTCAGATCAGATGGCAAATTGGATTTGGTGCTAGGTCTTTCCCTTTAGGTTTTACCCCAACAATGTTTTCATTAGTTTCGCTCACTCTCGAAATCAAGCATTTTACAGCAGGTTGGAGCAGCCTGTATCTCAGCACAGGAATAAGGTAGGGAAGAATTCTAAGGATCATTTTGACTGCCTCCAGAAGTTAGATCAGATGGCAAATTGGATTTGGTGCTAGGTCTTTCCCTTTAGGTTTTACCCCAACAATGTTTTCATTAGTTTCGCTCACTCTCGAAATCAAGCATTTTACAGCAGGTTGGAGCAGCCTGTATCTCAGCACAGGAATAAGGTAGGGAAGAATTCTAAGGATCATTTTGACTGCCTCCAGAAGTTAGATCAGATGGCAAATTGGATTTGGTGCTAGGTCTTTCCCTTTAGGTTTTACCCCAACAATGTTTTCATTAGTTTCGCTCACTCTCGAAATCAAGCATTTTACAGCAGGTTGGAGCAGCCTGTATCTCAGCACAGGAATAAGGTAGGGAAGAATTCTAAGGATCATTTTGACTGCCTCCAGAAGTTAGATCAGATGGCAAATTGGATTTGGTGCTAGGTCTTTCCCTTTAGGTTTTACCCCAACAATGTTTTCATTAGTTTCGCTCACTCTCGAAATCGAGCATTTTACAGCAGGTTGGAGCAGCCTGTATCTCAGCACAGGAATAAGGTAGGGAAGAATTCTAAGGATCATTTTGACTGCCTCCAGAAGTTAGATCAGATGGCAAATTGGATTTGGTGCTAGGTCTTTCCCTTTAGGTTTTACCCCAACAATGTTTTCATTAGTTTCGCTCACTCTCGAAATCGAGCATTTTACAGCAGGATGGAGCAGCCTGTATCTCAGCACAGGAATAAGGTAGGGAAGAATTCAAATACTCATTTTGACTGCCTCCAGAAGTCAGATCAGATGGCAAATTGGATTTGGTGCTAGGTCTTTCCCTTTAGGTTTTACCCCAACAATGTTTTCACTAGTTTCGCTCACTCTCGAAATCAAGCATTTTACAGCAGGTTGGAGCAGCCTGTATCTCAGCACAGGAATAAGGTAGGGAAGAATTCTAAGGATCATTTTGACTGCCTCCAGAAGTTAGATCAGATGGCAAATTGGATTTGGTGCTAGGTCTTTCCCTTTAGGTTTTACCCCAACAATGTTTTCATTAGTTTCGCTCACTCTCGAAATCAAGCATTTTACAGCAGGTTGGAGCAGCCTGTATCTCAGCACAGGAATAAGGTAGGGAAGAATTCTAAGGATCATTTTGACTGCCTCCAGAAGTTAGATCAGATGGCAAATTGGATTTGGTGCTAGGTCTTTCCCTTTAGGTTTTACCCCAACAATGTTTTCATTAGTTTCGCTCACTCTCGAAATCAAGCATTTTACAGCAGGTTGGAGCAGCCTGTATCTCAGCACAGGAATAAGGTAGGGAAGAATTCTAAGGATCATTTTGACTGCCTCCAGAAGTTAGATCAGATGGCAAATTGGATTTGGTGCTAGGTCTTTCCCTTTAGGTTTTACCCCAACAATGTTTTCATTAGTTTCGCTCACTCTCGAAATCGAGCATTTTACAGCAGGTTGGAGCAGCCTGTATCTCAGCACAGGAATAAGGTAGGGAAGAATTCAAATACTCATTTTGACTGCCTCCAGAAGTTAGATCAGATGGCAAATTGGATTTGGTGCTAGGTCTTTCCCTTTAGGTTTTACCCCAACAATGTTTTCATTAGTTTCGCTCACTCTCGAAATCGAGCATTTTACAGCAGGTTGGAGCAGCCTGTATCTCAGCACAGGAATAAGGTAGGGAAGAATTCAAATACTCATTTTGACTGCCTCCAGAAGTTAGATCAGATGGCAAATTGGATTTGGTGCTAGGTCTTTGCCTTTAGGTTTTACCCCAACAATGTTTTCATTAGTTTCGCTCACTCTCGAAATCGAGCATTTTACAGCAGGTTGGAGCAGCCTGTATCTCAGCACAGGAATAAGGTAGGGAAGAATTCAAATACTCATTTTGACTGCCTCCAGAAGTCAGATCAGATGGCAAATTGGATTTGGTGCTAGGTCTTTCCCTTTAGGTTTTACCCCAACAATGTTTTCATTAGTTTCGCTCACTCTCGAAATCAAGCATTTTACAGCAGGTTGGAGCATCCTGTATCTCAGCACAGGAATAAGGTAGGGAAGAATTCAAATACTCATTTTGACTGCCTCCAGAAGTTAGATCAGATGGCAAATTGGATTTGGTGCTAGGTCTTTCCCTTTAGGTTTTACCCCAACAATGTTTTCATTAGTTTCGCTCACTCTCGAAATCGAGCATTTTACAGCAGGTTGGAGCAGCCTGTATCTCAGCACAGGAATAAGGTAGGGAAGAATTCAAATACTCATTTTGACTGCCTCCAGAAGTTAGATCAGATGGCAAATTGGATTTGGTGCTAGGTCTTTCCCTTTAGGTTTTACCCCAACAATGTTTTCATTAGTTTCGCTCACTCTCGAAATCGAGCATTTTACAGCAGGTTGGAGCAGCCTGTATCTCAGCACAGGAATAAGGTAGGGAAGAATTCTAAGGATCATTTTGACTGCCTCCAGAAGTTAGATCAGATGGCAAATTGGATTTGGTGCTAGGTCTTTCCCTTTAGGTTTTACCCCAACAATGTTTTCATTAGTTTCGCTCACTCTCGAAATCAAGCATTTTACAGCAGGTTGGAGCAGCCTGTATCTCAGCACAGGAATAAGGTAGTGAAGAATTCTAAGGATCATTTTGACTGCCTCCAGAAGTTAGATCAGATGGCAAATTGGATTTGGTGCTAGGTCTTTCCCTTTAGGTTTTACCCCAACAATGTTTTCATTAGTTTCGCTCACTCTCGAAATCAAGCATTTTACAGCAGGTTGGAGCAGCCTGTATCTCAGCACAGGAATAAGGTAGGGAAGAATTCTAAGGATCATTTTGACTGCCTCCAGAAGTTAGATCAGATGGCAAATTGGATTTGGTGCTAGGTCTTTGCCTTTAGGTTTTACCCCAACAATGTTTTCATTAGTTTCGCTCACTCTCGAAATCAAGCATTTTACAGCAGGTTGGAGCAGCCTGTATCTCAGCACAGGAATAAGGTAGGGAAGAATTCTAAGGATCATTTTGACTGCCTCCAGAAGTTAGATCAGATGGCAAATTGGATTTGGTGCTAGGTCTTTCCTTTTAGGTTTTACCCCAACAATGTTTTCATTAGTTTCGCTCACTCTCGAATCAAGCATTTTACAGCAGGTTGGAGCAGCCTGTATCTCAGCACAGGAATAAGGTAGGGAAGAATTCAAATACTCATTTTGACTGCCTCCAGAAGTTAGATCAGATGGCAAATTGGATTTGAGTGCTAGGTCTTTGCCTTTAGGTTTTACCCCAACAATGTTTTCATTAGTTTCGCTCACTCTCGAAATCAAGCATTTTACAGCAGGTTGGAGCAGCCTGTATCTCAGCACAGGAATAAGGTAGGGAAGAATTCTAAGGATCATTTTGACTGCCTCCAGAAGTTAGATCAGATGGCAAATTGGATTTGGTGCTAGGTCTTTGCCTTTAGGTTTTACCCCAACAATGTTTTCATTAGTTTCGCTCACTCTCGAAATCAAGCATTTTACAGCAGGTTGGAGCAGCCTGTATCTCAGCACAGGAATAAGGTAGGGAAGAATTCTAAGGATCATTTTGACTGCCTCCAGAAGTTAGATCAGATGGCAAATTGGATTTGGTGCTAGGTCTTTCCCTTTAGGTTTTACCCCAACAATGTTTTCATTAGTTTCGCTCACTCTCGAAATCAAGCATTTTACAGCAGGTTGGAGCAGCCTGTATCTCAGCACAGGAATAAGGTAGGGAAGAATTCTAAGGATCATTTTGACTGCCTCCAGAAGTTAGATCAGATGGCAAATTGGATTTGGTGCTAGGTCTTTCCCTTTAGGTTTTACCCCAACAATGTTTTCATTAGTTTCGCTCACTCTCGAAATCGAGCATTTTACAGCAGGTTGGAGCAGCCTGTATCTCAGCACAGGAATAAGGTAGGGAAGAATTCAAATACTCATTTTGACTGCCTCCAGAAGTTAGATCAGATGGCAAATTGGATTTGGTGCTAGGTCTTTGCCTTTAGGTTTTACCCCAACAATGTTTTCATTAGTTTCGCTCACTCTCGAAATCGAGCATTTTACAGGAGGTTGGAGCAGCCTGTATCTCAGCACAGGAATAAGGTAGGGAAGAATTCTAAGGATCATTTTGACTGCCTCCAGAAGTTAGATCAGATGGCAAATTGGATTTGGTGGCTAGGTCTTTCCCTTTAGGTTTTACCCCAACAATGTTTTTCATTAGTTTCGCTCACTCTCGAAATCAAGCATTTTACAGCAGGTTGGAGCAGCCTGTATCTCAGCACAGGAATAAGGTAGGGAAGAATTCTAAGGATCATTTTGACTGCCTCCAGAAGTTAGATCAGATGGCAAATTGGATTTGGTGCTAGGTCTTTCCCTTTAGGTTTTACCCCAACAATGTTTTCATTAGTTTCGCTCACTCTCGAAATCAAGCATTTTACAGCAGGTTGGAGCAGCCTGTATCCTCAGCACAGGAATAAGGTAGGGAAGAATTCTAAGGATCATTTTGACTGCCTCCAGAAGTTAGATCAGATGGCAAATTGGATTTGGTGCTAGGTCTTTGCCTTTAGGTTTTACCCCAACAATGTTTTCATTAGTTTCGCTCACTCTCGAAATCAAGCATTTTACAGCAGGTTGGAGCAGCCTGTATCTCAGCACAGGAATAAGGTAGGGAAGAATTCTAAGGATCATTTTGACTGCCTCCAGAAGTTAGATCAGATGGCAAATTGGATTTGGTGCTAGGTCTTTCCCTTTAGGTTTTACCCCAACAATGTTTTCATTAGTTTCGCTCACTCTCGAAATCAAGCATTTTACAGCAGGTTGGAGCAGCCTGTATCTCAGCACAGGAATAAGGTAGGGAAGAATTCTAAGGATCATTTTGACTGCCTCCAGAAGTTAGATCAGATGGCAAATTGGATTTGGTGCTAGGTCTTTCCCTTTAGGTTTTACCCCAACAATGTTTTCATTAGTTTCGCTCACTCTCGAAATCGAGCATTTTACAGCAGGTTGGAGCAGCCTGTATCTCAGCACAGGAATAAGGTAGGGAAGAATTCAAATACTCATTTTGACTGCCTCCAGAAGTCAGATCAGATGGCAAATTGGATTTGGTGCTAGGTCTTTCCCTTTAGGTTTTACCCCAACAATGTTTTCATTAGTTTCGCTCACTCTCGAAATCAAGCATTTTACAGCAGGTTGGAGCAGCCTGTATCTCAGCACAGGAATAAGGTAGGGAAGAATTCTAAGGATCATTTTGACTGCCTCCAGAAGTTAGATCAGATGGCAAATTGGATTTGGTGCTAGGTCTTTCCCTTTAGGTTTTACCCCAACAATGTTTTCATTAGTTTCGCTCACTCTCGAAATCAAGCATTTTACAGCAGGTTGGAGCAGCCTGTATCTCAGCACAGGAATAAGGTAGGGAAGAATTCTAAGGATCATTTTGACTGCCTCCAGAAGTTAGATCAGATGGCAAATTGGATTTGGTGCTAGGTCTTTGCCTTTAGGTTTTACCCCAACAATGTTTTCATTAGTTTCGCTCATTCTCGAAATCAAGCATTTTACAGCAGGTTGGAGCAGCCTGTATCTCAGCACAGGAATAAGGTAGGGAAGAATTCTAAGGCTCATTTTGACTGCCTCCAGAAGTTAGATCAGATGGCAAATTGGATTTGGTGCTAGGTCTTTCCCTTTAGGTTTTACCCCAACAATGTTTTCATTAGTTTCGCTCACTCTCGAAATCAAGCATTTTACAGCAGGTTGGAGCAGCCTGTATCTCAGCACAGGAATAAGGTAGGGAAGAATTCTAAGGATCATTTTGACTGCCTCCAGAAGTTAGATCAGATGGCAAATTGGATTTGGTGCTAGGTCTTTCCCTTTAGGTTTTACCCCAACAATGTTTTCATTAGTTTCGCTCACTCTCGAAATCAAGCATTTTACAGCAGGTTGGAGCAGCCTGTATCTCAGCACAGGAATAAGGTAGGGAAGAATTCTAAGGATCATTTTGACTGCCTCCAGAAGTTAGATCAGATGGCAAATTGGATTTGGTGCTAGGTCTTTCCCTTTAGGTTTTACCCCAACAATGTTTTCATTAGTTTCGCTCACTCTCGAAATCGAGCATTTTACAGCAGGTTGGAGCAGCCTGTATCTCAGCACAGGAATAAGGTAGGGAAGAATTCAAATACTCATTTTGACTGCCTCCAGAAGTTAGATCAGATGGCAAATTGGATTTGGTGCTAGGTCTTTCCCTTTAGGTTTTACCCCAACAATGTTTTCATTAGTTTCGCTCACTCTCGAAATCGAGCATTTTACAGCAGGTTGGAGCAGCCTGTATCTCAGCACAGGAATAAGGTAGGGAAGAATTCTAATGATCATTTTGACTGCCTCCAGAAGTTAGATCAGATGGCAAATTGGATTTGGTGCTAGGTCTTTGCCTTTAGGTTTTACCCCAACAATGTTTTCATTAGTTTCGCTCACTCTCGAAATCGAGCATTTTACAGCAGGTTGGAGCAGCCTGTATCTCAGCACAGGAATAAGGTAGGGAAGAATTCTAAGGATCATTTTGACTGCCTCCAGAAGTTAGATCAGATGGCAAATTGGATTTGGTGCTAGGTCTTTCCCTTTAGGTTTTACCCCAACAATGTTTTCATTAGTTTCGCTCACTCTCGAAATCAAGCATTTTACAGCAGGTTGGAGCAGCCTGTATCTCAGCACAGGAATAAGGTAGTGAAGAATTCTGAGGATCATTTTGACTGCCTCCAGAAGTTAGATCAGATGGCAAATTGGATTTGGTGCTAGGTCTTTCCCTTTAGGTTTTACCCCAACAATGTTTTCATTAGTTTCGCTCACTCTCGAAATCAAGCATTTTACAGCAGGTTGGAGCAGCCTGTATCTCAGCACAGGAATAAGGTAGGGAAGAATTCTAAGGATCATTTTGACTGCCTCCAGAAGTTAGATCAGATGGCAAATTGGATTTGGTGCTAGGTCTTTCCCTTTAGGTTTTACCCCAACAATGTTTTCATTAGTTTCGCTCACTCTCGAAATCAAGCATTTTACAGCAGGTTGGAGCAGCCTGTATCTCAGCACAGGAATAAGGTAGGGAAGAATTCTAAGGATCATTTTGACTGCCTCCAGAAGTTAGATCAGATGGCAAATTGGATTTGGTGCTAGGTCTTTCCCTTTAGGTTTTACCCCAACAATGTTTTCCTTAGTTTCGCTCACTCTCGAAATCAAGCATTTTACAGCAGGTTGGAGCAGCCTGTATCTCAGCACAGGAATAAGGTAGGGAAGAATTCTAAGGATCATTTTGACTGCCTCCAGAAGTTAGATCAGATGGCAAATTGGATTTGGTGCTAGGTCTTTGCCTTTAGGTTTTACCCCAACAATGTTTTCATTAGTTTCGCTCACTCTCGAAATCAAGCATTTTACAGCAGGTTGGAGCAGCCTGTATCTCAGCACAGGAATAAGGTAGGGAAGAATTCAAATACTCATTTTGACTGCCTCCAGAAGTTAGATCAGATGGCAAATTGGATTTGGTGCTAGGTCTTTCCCTTTAGGTTTTACCCCAACAATGTTTTCATTAGTTTCGCTCACTCTCGAAATCGAGCATTTTACAGCAGGTTGGAGCAGCCTGTATCTCAGCACAGGAATAAGGTAGGGAAGAATTCAAATACTCATTTTGACTGCCTCCAGAAGTTAGATCAGATGGCAAATTGGATTTGGTGCTAGGTCTTTGCCTTTAGGTTTTACCCCAACAATGTTTTCATTAGTTTCGCTCACTCTCGAAATCAAGCATTTTACAGCAGGTTGGAGCAGCCTGTATCTCAGCACAGGAATAAGGTAGGGAAGAATTCTAAGGATCATTTTGACTGCCTCCAGAAGTTAGATCAGATGGCAAATTGGATTTGGTGCTAGGTCTTTCCCTTTAGGTTTTACCCCAACAATGTTTTCATTAGTTTCGCTCACTCTCGAAATCAAGCATTTTACAGCAGGTTGGAGCAGCCTGTATCTCAGCACAGGAATAAGGTAGGGAAGAATTCTAAGGATCATTTTGACTGCCTCCAGAAGTTAGATCAGATGGCAAATTGGATTTGGTGCTAGGTCTTTCCCTTTAGGTTTTACCCCAACAATGTTTTCATTAGTTTCGCTCACTCTCGAAATCAAGCATTTTACAGCAGGTTGGAGCAGCCTGTATCTCAGCACAGGAATAAGGTAGTGAAGAATTCTGAGGATCATTTTGACTGCCTCCAGAAGTTAGATCAGATGGCAAATTGGATTTGGTGCTAGGTCTTTCCCTTTAGGTTTTACCCCAACAATGTTTTCATTAGTTTCGCTCACTCTCGAAATCGAGCATTTTACAGCAGGTTGGAGCAGCCTGTATCTCAGCACAGGAATAAGGTAGGGAAGAATTCAAATACTCATTTTGACTGCCTCCAGAAGTTAGATCAGATGGCAAATTGGATTTGGTGCTAGGTCTTTGCCTTTAGGTTTTACCCCAACAATGTTTTCATTAGTTTCGCTCACTCTCGAAATCGAGCATTTTACAGCAGGTTGGAGCAGCTTGTATCTCAGCACAGGAATAAGGTAGGGAAGAATTCTAAGGATCATTTTGACTGCCTCCAGAAGTTAGATCAGATGGCAAATTGGATTTGGTGCTAGGTCTTTCCCTTTAGGTTTTACCCCAACAATGTTTTCCTTAGTTTCGCTCACTCTCGAAATCAAGCATTTTACAGCAGGTTGGAGCAGCCTGTATCTCAGCACAGGAATAAGGTAGGGAAGAATTCTAAGGATCATTTTGACTGCCTCCAGAAGTTAGATCAGATGGCAAATTGGATTTGGTGCTAGGTCTTTGCCTTTAGGTTTTACCCCAACAATGTTTTCATTAGTTTCGCTCACTCTCGAAATCAAGCATTTTACAGCAGGTTGGAGCAGCCTGTATCTCAGCACAGGAATAAGGTAGGGAAGAATTCAAATACTCATTTTGACTGCCTCCAGAAGTTAGATCAGATGGCAAATTGGATTTGGTGCTAGGTCTTTCCCTTTAGGTTTTACCCCAACAATGTTTTCATTAGTTTCGCTCACTCTCGAAATCGAGCATTTTACAGCAGGTTGGAGCAGCCTGTATCTCAGCACAGGAATAAGGTAGGGAAGAATTCAAATACTCATTTTGACTGCCTCCAGAAGTTAGATCAGATGGCAAATTGGATTTGGTGCTAGGTCTTTGCCTTTAGGTTTTACCCCAACAATGTTTTCATTAGTTTCGCTCACTCTCGAAATCAAGCATTTTACAGCAGGTTGGAGCAGCCTGTATCTCAGCACAGGAATAAGGTAGGGAAGAATTCTAAGGATCATTTTGACTGCCTCCAGAAGTTAGATCAGATGGCAAATTGGATTTGGTGCTAGGTCTTTCCCTTTAGGTTTTACCCCAACAATGTTTTCATTAGTTTCGCTCACTCTCGAAATCAAGCATTTTACAGCAGGTTGGAGCAGCCTGTATCTCAGCACAGGAATAAGGTAGGGAAGAATTCTAAGGATCATTTTGACTGCCTCCAGAAGTTAGATCAGATGGCAAATTGGATTTGGTGCTAGGTCTTTCCCTTTAGGTTTTACCCCAACAATGTTTTCATTAGTTTCGCTCACTCTCGAAATCAAGCATTTTACAGCAGGTTGGAGCAGCCTGTATCTCAGCACAGGAATAAGGTAGTGAAGAATTCTGAGGATCATTTTGACTGCCTCCAGAAGTTAGATCAGATGGCAAATTGGATTTGGTGCTAGGTCTTTCCCTTTAGGTTTTACCCCAACAATGTTTTCATTAGTTTCGCTCACTCTCGAAATCGAGCATTTTACAGCAGGTTGGAGCAGCCTGTATCTCAGCACAGGAATAAGGTAGGGAAGAATTCAAATACTCATTTTGACTGCCTCCAGAAGTTAGATCAGATGGCAAATTGGATTTGGTGCTAGGTCTTTGCCTTTAGGTTTTACCCCAACAATGTTTTCATTAGTTTCGCTCACTCTCGAAATCGAGCATTTTACAGCAGGTTGGAGCAGCTTGTATCTCAGCACAGGAATAAGGTAGGGAAGAATTCTAAGGATCATTTTGACTGCCTCCAGAAGTTAGATCAGATGGCAAATTGGATTTGGTGCTAGGTCTTTCCCTTTAGGTTTTACCCCAACAATGTTTTCATTAGTTTCGCTCATTCTCGAAATCAAGCATTTTACAGCAGGTTGGAGCAGCCTGTATCTCAGCACAGGAATAAGGTAGTGAAGAATTCTAAGGATCATTTTGACTGCCTCCAGAAGTTAGATCAGATGGCAAATTGGATTTGGTGCTAGGTCTTTCCCTTTAGGTTTTACCCCAACAATGTTTTCATTAGTTTCGCTCACTCTCGAAATCAAGCATTTTACAGCAGGTTGGAGCAGCCTGTATCTCAGCACAGGAATAAGGTAGGGAAGAATTCTAAGGATCATTTTGACTGCCTCCAGAAGTTAGATCAGATGGCAAATTGGATTTGGTGCTAGGTCTTTCCCTTTAGGTTTTACCCCAACAATGTTTTCCTTAGTTTCGCTCACTCTCGAAATCAAGCATTTTACAGCAGGTTGGAGCAGCCTGTATCTCAGCACAGGAATAAGGTAGGGAAGAATTCTAAGGATCATTTTGACTGCCTCCAGAAGTTAGATCAGATGGCAAATTGGATTTGGTGCTAGGTCTTTCCCTTTAGGTTTTACCCCAACAATGTTTTCATTAGTTTCGCTCACTCTCGAAATCAAGCATTTTACAGCAGGTTGGAGCAGCCTGTATCTCAGCACAGGAATAAGGTAGGGAAGAATTCTAAGGATCATTTTGACTGCCTCCAGAAGTTAGATCAGATGGCAAATTGGATTTGGTGCTAGGTCTTTGCCTTTAGGTTTTACCCCAACAATGTTTTCATTAGTTTCGCTCACTCTCGAAATCAAGCATTTTACAGCAGGTTGGAGCAGCCTGTATCTCAGCACAGGAATAAGGTAGGGAAGAATTCTAAGGATCATTTTGACTGCCTCCAGAAGTTAGATCAGATGGCAAATTGGATTTGGTGCTAGGTCTTTCCCTTTAGGTTTTACCCCAACAATGTTTTCATTAGTTTCGCTCACTCTCGAAATCAAGCATTTTACAGCAGGTTGGAGCAGCCTGTATCTCAGCACAGGAATAAGGTAGGGAAGAATTCTAAGGATCATTTTGACTGCCTCCAGAAGTTAGATCAGATGGCAAATTGGATTTGGTGCTAGGTCTTTCCCTTTAGGTTTTACCCCAACAATGTTTTCATTAGTTTCGCTCACTCTCGAAATCAAGCATTTTACAGCAGGTTGGAGCAGCCTGTATCTCAGCACAGGAATAAGGTAGGGAAGAATTCTAAGGATCATTTTGACTGCCTCCAGAAGTTAGATCAGATGGCAAATTGGATTTGGTGCTAGGTCTTTCCCTTTAGGTTTTACCCCAACAATGTTTTCATTAGTTTCGCTCACTCTCGAAATCGAGCATTTTACAGCAGGTTGGAGCAGCCTGTATCTCAGCACAGGAATAAGGTAGGGAAGAATTCAAATACTCATTTTGACTGCCTCCAGAAGTTAGATCAGATGGCAAATTGGATTTGGTGCTAGGTCTTTCCCTTTAGGTTTTACCCCAACAATGTTTTCCTTAGTTTCGCTCACTCTCGAAATCAAGCATTTTACAGCAGGTTGGAGCAGCCTGTATCTCAGCACAGGAATAAGGTAGGGAAGAATTCAAATACTCATTTTGACTGCCTCCAGAAGTTAGATCAGATGGCAAATTGGATTTGGTGCTAGGTCTTTGCCTTTAGGTTTTACCCCAACAATGTTTTCATTAGTTTCGCTCACTCTCGAAATCGAGCATTTTACAGCAGGTTGGAGCAGCCTGTATCTCAGCACAGGAATAAGGTAGGGAAGAATTCTAAGGATCATTTTGACTGCCTCCAGAAGTTAGATCAGATGGCAAACTGGATTTGGTGCTAGGTCTTTCCCTTTAGGTTTTACCCCAACAATGTTTTCATTAGTTTCGCTCACTCTCGAAATCAAGCATTTTACAGCAGGTTGGAGCAGCCTGTATCTCAGCACAGGAATAAGGTAGGGAAGAATTCAAATACTCATTTTGACTGCCTCCAGAAGTTAGATCAGATGGCAAATTGGATTTGGTGCTAGGTCTTTCCCTTTAGGTTTTACCCCAACAATGTTTTCATTAGTTTCGCTCACTCTCGAAATCAAGCATTTTACAGCAGGTTGGAGCAGCCTGTATCTCAGCACAGGAATAAGGTAGGGAAGAATTCAAATACTCATTTTGACTGCCTCCAGAAGTTAGATCAGATGGCAAATTGGATTTGGTGCTAGGTCTTTCCCTTTAGGTTTTACCCCAACAATGTTTTCATTAGTTTCGCTCACTCTCGAAATCGAGCATTTTACAGCAGGTTGGAGCAGCCTGTATCTCAGCACAGGAATAAGGTAGGGAAGAATTCAAATACTCATTTTGACTGCCTCCAGAAGTTAGATCAGATGGCAAATTGGATTTGGTGCTAGGTCTTTCCCTTTAGGTTTTACCCCAACAATGTTTTCATTAGTTTCGCTCACTCTCGAAATCAAGCATTTTACAGCAGGTTGGAGCAGCCTGTATCTCAGCACAGGAATAAGGTAGGGAAGAATTCAAATACTCATTTTGACTGCCTCCAGAAGTTAGATCAGATGGCAAATTGGATTTGGTGCTAGGTCTTTGCCTTTAGGTTTTACCCCAACAATGTTTTCATTAGTTTCGATCACTCTCGAAATCAAGCATTTTACAGCAGGTTGGAGCAGCCTGTATCTCAGCACAGGAATAAGGTAGGGAAGAATTCTAAGGATCATTTTGACTGCCTCCAGAAGTTAGATCAGATGGCAAATTGGATTTGGTGCTAGGTCTTTCCCTTTAGGTTTTACCCCAACAATGTTTTCATTAGTTTCGCTCACTCTCGAAATCAAGCATTTTACAGCAGGTTGGAGCAGCCTGTATCTCAGCACAGGAATAAGGTAGGGAAGAATTCTAAGGATCATTTTGACTGCCTCCAGAAGTTAGATCAGATGGCAAATTGGATTTGGTGCTAGGTCTTTCCCTTTAGGTTTTACCCCAACAATGTTTTCATTAGTTTCGCTCACTCTTGAAATCAAGCATTTTACAGCAGGTTGGAGCAGCCTGTATCTCAGCACAGGAATAAGGTAGGGAAGAATTCTAAGGATCATTTTGACTGCCTCCAGAAGTTAGATCAGATGGCAAATTGGATTTGGTGCTAGGTCTTTGCCTTTAGGTTTTACCCCAACAATGTTTTCATTAGTTTCGCTCACTCTCGAAATCAAGCATTTTACAGCAGGTTGGAGCAGCCTGTATCTCAGCACAGGAATAAGGTAGGGAAGAATTCTAAGGATCATTTTGACTGCCTCCAGAAGTTAGATCAGATGGCAAATTGGATTTGGTGCTAGGTCTTTCCCTTTAGGTTTTACCCCAACAATGTTTTCATTAGTTTCGCTCACACTCTAAATCAAGCATTTTACAGCAGGTTGGAGCAGCCTGTATCTCAGCACAGGAATAAGGTAGGGAAGAATTCTAAGGATCATTTTGACTGCCTCCAGAAGTTAGATCAGATGGCAAATTGGATTTGGTGCTAGGTCTTTGCCTTTAGGTTTTACCCCAACAATGTTTTCATTAGTTTCGCTCATTCTCGAAATCAAGCATTTTACAGCAGGTTGGAGCAGCCTGTATCTCAGCACAGGAATAAGGTAGGGAAGAATTCTAAGGATCATTTTGACTGCCTCCAGAAGTTAGATCAGATGGCAAATTGGATTTGGTGCTAGGTCTTTCCCTTTAGGTTTTACCCCAACAATGTTTTCATTAGTTTCGCTCACTCTCGAAATCAAGCATTTTACAGCAGGTTGGAGCAGCCTGTATCTCAGCACAGGAATAAGGTAGGGAAGAATTCTAAGGATCATTTTGACTGCCTCCAGAAGTTAGATCAGATGGCAAATTGGATTTGGTGCTAGGTCTTTCCCTTTAGGTTTTACCCCAACAATGTTTTCATTAGTTTCGCTCACTCTCGAAATCAAGCATTTTACAGCAGGTTGGAGCAGCCTGTATCTCAGCTCAGGAATAAGGTAGGGAAGAATTCTAAGGATCATTTTGACTGCCTCCAGAAGTTAGATCAGATGGCAAATTGGATTTGGTGCTAGGTCTTTGCCTTTAGGTTTTACCCCAACAATGTTTTCATTAGTTTCGCTCACTCTCGAAATCAAGCATTTTACAGCAGGTTGGAGCAGCCTGTATCTCAGCACAGGAATAAGGTAGGGAAGAATTCTAAGGATCATTTTGACTGCCTCCAGAAGTTAGATCAGATGGCAAATTGGATTTGGTGCTAGGTCTTTCCCTTTAGGTTTTACCCCAACAATGTTTTCATTAGTTTCGCTCACTCTCGAAATCGAGCATTTTACAGCAGGTTGGAGCAGCCTGTATCTCAGCACAGGAATAAGGTAGGGAAGAATTCTAAGGATCATTTTGACTGCCTCCAGAAGTTAGATCAGATGGCAAATTGGATTTGGTGCTAGGTCTTTCCCTTTAGGTTTTACCCCAACAATGTTTTCATTAGTTTCGCTCACTCTCGAAATCAAGCATTTTACAGCAGGTTGGAGCAGCCTGTATCTCAGCACAGGAATAAGGTAGGGAAGAATTCAAATACTCATTTTGACTGCCTCCAGAAGTTAGATCAGATGGCAAATTGGATTTGGTGCTAGGTCTTTCCCTTTAGGTTTTACCCCAACAATGTTTTCATTAGTTTCGCTCACTCTCGAAATCGAGCATTTTACAGCAGGTTGGAGCAGCCTGTATCTCAGCACAGGAATAAGGTAGGGAAGAATTCTAAGGATCATTTTGACTGCCTCCAGAAGTTAGATCAGATGGCAAATTGGATTTGGTGCTAGGTCTTTCCCTTTAGGTTTTACCCCAACAATGTTTTCATTAGTTTCGCTCATTCTCGAAATCAAGCATTTTACAGCAGGTTGGAGCAGCCTGTATCTCAGCACAGGAATAAGGTAGGGAAGAATTCAAATACTCATTTTGACTGCCTCCAGAAGTTAGATCAGATGGCAAATTGGATTTGGTGCTAGGTCTTTCCCTTTAGGTTTTACCCCAACAATGTTTTCATTAGTTTCGCTCACTCTCGAAATCAAGCATTTTACAGCAGGTTGGAGCAGCCTGTATCTCAGCACAGGAATAAGGTAGGGAAGAATTCTAAGGATCATTTTGACTGCCTCCAGAAGTTAGATCAGATGGCAAATTGGATTTGGTGCTAGGTCTTTCCCTTTAGGTTTTACCCCAACAATGTTTTCATTAGTTTCACTCACTCTCGAAATCAAGCATTTTACAGCAGGTTGGAGCAGCCTGTATCTCAGCACAGGAATAAGGTAGGGAAGAATTCTAAGGATCATTTTGACTGCCTCCAGAAGTTAGATCAGATGGCAAATTGGATTTGGTGCTAGGTCTTTCCCTTTAGGTTTTACCCCAACAATGTTTTCATTAGTTTCGCTCACTCTCGAAATCAAGCATTTTACAGCAGGTTGGAGCAGCCTGTATCTCAGCACAGGAATAAGGTAGGGAAGAATTCTAAGGATCATTTTGACTGCCTCCAGAAGTTAGATCAGATGGCAAATTGGATTTGGTGCTAGGTCTTTCCCTTTAGGTTTTACCCCAACAATGTTTTCATTAGTTTCGCTCACTCTCGAAATCAAGCATTTTACAGCAGGTTGGAGCAGCCTGTATCTCAGCACAGGAATAAGGTAGGGAAGAATTCTAAGGATCATTTTGACTGCCTCCAGAAGTTAGATCAGATGGCAAATTGGATTTGGTGCTAGGTCTTTCCCTTTAGGTTTTACCCCAACAATGTTTTCATTAGTTTTGCTCACTCTCGAAATCAAGCATTTTACAGCAGGTTGGAGCAGCCTGTATCTCAGCACAGGAATAAGGTAGGGAAGAATTCTAAGGATCATTTTGACTGCCTCCAGAAGTTAGATCAGATGGCAAATTGGATTTGGTGCTAGGTCTTTCCCTTTAGGTTTTACCCCAACAATGTTTTCATTAGTTTCGCTCACTCTCGAAATCAAGCATTTTACAGCAGGTTGGAGCAGCCTGTATCTCAGCACAGGAATAAGGTAGGGAAGAATTCTAAGGATCATTTTGACTGCCTCCAGAAGTTAGATCAGATGGCAAATTGGATTTGGTGCTAGGTCTTTCCCTTTAGGTTTTACCCCAACAATGTTTTCATTAGTTTCGCTCACTCTCGAAATCAAGCATTTTACAGCAGGTTGGAGCAGCCTGTATCTCAGCACAGGAATAAGGTAGGGAAGAATTCTAAGGATCATTTTGACTGCCTCCAGAAGTTAGATCAGATGGCAAATTGGATTTGGTGCTAGGTCTTTGCCTTTAGGTTTTACCCCAACAATGTTTTCATTAGTTTCGCTCACTCTCGAAATCAAGCATTTTACAGCAGGTTGGAGCAGCCTGTATCTCAGCACAGGAATAAGGTAGGGAAGAATTCTAAGGATCATTTTGACTGCCTCCAGAAGTTAGATCAGATGGCAAATTGGATTTGGTGCTAGGTCTTTCCCTTTAGGTTTTACCCCAACAATGTTTTCATTAGTTTCGCTCACTCTCGAAATCAAGCATTTTACAGCAGGTTGGAGCAGCCTGTATCTCAGCACAGGAATAAGGTAGGGAAGAATTCTAAGGATCATTTTGACTGCCTCCAGAAGTTAGATCAGATGGCAAATTGGATTTGGTGCTAGGTCTTTCCCTTTAGGTTTTACCCCAACAATGTTTTCATTAGTTTCGCTCACTCTCGAAATCAAGCATTTTACAGCAGGTTGGAGCAGCCTGTATCTCAGCACAGGAATAAGGTAGGGAAGAATTCTAAGGATCATTTTGACTGCCTCCAGAAGTTAGATCAGATGGCAAATTGGATTTGGTGCTAGGTCTTTCCCTTTAGGTTTTACCCCAACAATGTTTTCATTAGTTTCGCTCACTCTCGAAATCAAGCATTTTACAGCAGGTTGGAGCAGCCTGTATCTCAGCACAGGAATAAGGTAGGGAAGAATTCTAAGGATCATTTTGACTGCCTCCAGAAGTTAGATCAGATGGCAAATTGGATTTGGTGCTAGGTCTTTCCCTTTAGGTTTTACCCCAACAATGTTTTCATTAGTTTCGCTCACTCTCGAAATCGAGCATTTTACAGCAGGTTGGAGCAGCCTGTATCTCAGCACAGGAATAAGGTAGGGAAGAATTCAAATACTCATTTTGACTGCCTCCAGAAGTTAGATCAGATGGCAAATTGGATTTGGTGCTAGGTCTTTCCCTTTAGGTTTTACCCCAACAATGTTTTCATTAGTTTCGCTCACTCTCGAAATCGAGCATTTTACAGCAGGTTGGAGCAGCCTGTATCTCAGCACAGGAATAAGGTAGGGAAGAATTCAAATACTCATTTTGACTGCCTCCAGAAGTTAGATCAGATGGCAAATTGGATTTGGTGCTAGGTCTTTCCCTTTAGGTTTTACCCCAACAATGTTTTCATTAGTTTCGCTCACTCTCGAAATCGAGCATTTTACAGCAGGTTGGAGCAGCCTGTATCTCAGCACAGGAATAAGGTAGGGAAGAATTCTAAGGATCATTTTGACTGCCTCCAGAAGTTAGATCAGATGGCAAATTGGATTTGGTGCTAGGTCTTTGCCTTTAGGTTTTACCCCAACAATGTTTTCATTAGTTTCGCTCACTCTCGAAATCAAGCATTTTACAGCAGTTTGGAGCAGCCTGTATCTCAGCACAGGAATAAGGTAGGGAAGAATTCTAAGGATCATTTTGACTGCCTCCAGAAGTTAGATCAGATGGCAAATTGGATTTGGTGCTAGGTCTTTCCCTTTAGGTTTTACCCCAACAATGTTTTCCTTAGTTTCGCTCACTCTCGAAATCAAGCATTTTACAGCAGGTTGGAGCAGCCTGTATCTCAGCACAGGAATAAGGTAGGGAAGAATTCTAAGGATCATTTTGACTGCCTCCAGAAGTTAGATCAGATGGCAAATTGGATTTGGTGCTAGGTCTTTCCCTTTAGGTTTTACCCCAACAATGTTTTCATTAGTTTCGCTCACTCTCGAAATCAAGCATTTTACAGCAGGTTGGAGCAGCCTGTATCTCAGCACAGGAATAAGGTAGGGAAGAATTCTAAGGATCATTTTGACTGCCTCCAGAAGTTAGATCAGATGGCAAATTGGATTTGGTGCTAGGTCTTTGCCTTTAGGTTTTACCCCAACAATGTTTTCATTAGTTTCGCTCACTCTCGAAATCAAGCATTTTACAGCAGGTTGGAGCAGCCTGTATCTCAGCACAGGAATAAGGTAGGGAAGAATTCTAAGGATCATTTTGACTGCCTCCAGAAGTTAGATCAGATGGCAAATTGGATTTGGTGCTAGGTCTTTCCCTTTAGGTTTTACCCCAACAATGTTTTCATTAGTTTCGCTCACTCTCGAAATCAAGCATTTTACAGCAGGTTGGAGCAGCCTGTATCTCAGCACAGGAATAAGGTAGGGAAGAATTCTAAGGATCATTTTGACTGCCTCCAGAAGTTAGATCAGATGGCAAATTGGATTTGGTGCTAGGTCTTTCCCTTTAGGTTTTACCCCAACAATGTTTTCATTAGTTTCACTCACTCTCGAAATCAAGCATTTTACAGCAGGTTGGAGCAGCCTGTATCTCAGCACAGGAATAAGGTAGGGAAGAATTCTAAGGATCATTTTGACTGCCTCCAGAAGTTAGATCAGATGGCAAATTGGATTTGGTGCTAGGTCTTTCCCTTTAGGTTTTACCCCAACAATGTTTTCATTAGTTTCGCTCACTCTCGAAATCAAGCATTTTACAGCAGGTTGGAGCAGCCTGTATCTCAGCACAGGAATAAGGTAGGGAAGAATTCTAAGGATCATTTTGACTGCCTCCAGAAGTTAGATCAGATGGCAAATTGGATTTGGTGCTAGGTCTTTCCCTTTAGGTTTTACCCCAACAATGGTTTCATTAGTTTCGCTCACTCTCGAAATCAAGCATTTTACAGCAGGTTGGAGCAGCCTGTATCTCAGCACAGGAATAAGGTAGGGAAGAATTCTAAGGATCATTTTGACTGCCTCCAGAAGTTAGCTCAGATGGCAAATTGGATTTGGTGCTAGGTCTTTCCCTTTAGGTTTTACCCCAACAATGTTTTCATTAGTTTCGCTCACTCTCGAAATCAAGCATTTTACAGCAGGTTGGAGCAGCCTGTATCTCAGCACAGGAATAAGGTGGGGAAGAATTCTAAGGATCATTTTGACTGCCTCCAGAAGTTAGATCAGATGGCAAATTGGATTTGGTGCTAGGTCTTTGCCTTTAGGTTTTACCCCAACAATGTTTTCATTAGTTTCGCTCACTCTCGAAATCAAGCATTTTACAGCAGGTTGGAGCAGCCTGTATCTCAGCACAGGAATAAGGTAGGGAAGAATTCTAACGATCATTTTGACTGCCTCCAGAAGTTAGATCAGATGGCAAATTGGATTTGGTGCTAGGTCTTTGCCTTTAGGTTTTACCCCAACAATGTTTTCATTAGTTTCGCTCACTCTTGAAATCAAGCATTTTACAGCAGGTTGGAGCAGCCTGTATCTCAGCACAGGAATAAGGTAGGGAAGAATTCTAAGGATCATTTTGACTGCCTCCAGAAGTTAGATCAGATGGCAAATTGGATTTGGTGCTAGGTCTTTGCCTTTAGGTTTTACCCCAACAATGTTTTCATTAGTTTCGCTCACTCTCGAAATCAAGCATTTTACAGCAGGTTGGAGCAGCCTGTATCTCAGCACAGGAATAAGGTAGGGAAGAATTCTAAGGATCATTTTGACTGCCTCCAGAAGTTAGATCAGATGGCAAATTGGATTTGGTGCTAGGTCTTTCCCTTTAGGTTTTACCCCAACAATGTTTTCATTAGTTTCGCTCACTCTCGAAATCAAGCATTTTACAGCAGGTTGGAGCAGCCTGTATCTCAGCACAGGAATAAGGTAGGGAAGAATTCTAAGGATCATTTTGACTGCCTCCAGAAGTTAGATCAGATGGCAAATTGGATTTGGTGCTAGGTCTTTGCCTTTAGGTTTTACCCCAACAATGTTTTCATTAGTTTCGCTCACTCTCGAAATCAAGCATTTTACAGCAGGTTGGAGCAGCCTGTATCTCAGCACAGGAATAAGGTAGGGAAGAATTCTAAGGATCATTTTGACTGCCTCCAGAAGTTAGATCAGATGGCAAATTGGATTTGGTGCTAGGTCTTTGCCTTTAGGTTTTACCCCAACAATGTTTTCATTAGTTTCGCTCACTCTCGAAATCAAGCATTTTACAGCAGGTTGGAGCAGCCTGTATCTCAGCACAGGAATAAGGTAGGGAAGAATTCTAAGGATCATTTTGACTGCCTCCAGAAGTTAGATCAGATGGCAAATTGGATTTGGTGCTAGGTCTTTGCCTTTAGGTTTTACCCCAACAATGTTTTCATTAGTTTCGCTCACTCTCGAAATCAAGCATTTTACAGCAGGTTGGAGCAGCCTGTATCTCAGCACAGGAATAAGGTAGGGAAGAATTCTAAGGATCATTTTGACTGCCTCCAGAAGTTAGATCAGATGGCAAATTGGATTTGGTGCTAGGTCTTTCCCTTTAGGTTTTACCCCAACAATGTTTTCATTAGTTTCGCTCACTCTCGAAATCAAGCATTTTACAGCAGGTTGGAGCAGCCTGTATCTCAGCACAGGAATAAGGTAGGGAAGAATTCTAAGGATCATTTTGACTGCCTCCAGAAGTTAGATCAGATGGCAAATTGGATTTGGTGCTAGGTCTTTGCCTTTAGGTTTTACCCCAACAATGTTTTCATTAGTTTCGCTCACTCTCGAAATCAAGCATTTTACAGCAGGTTGGAGCAGCCTGTATCTCAGCACAGGAATAAGGTAGGGAAGAATTCTAAGGATCATTTTGACTGCCTCCAGAAGTTAGATCAGATGGCAAATTGGATTTGGTGCTAGGTCTTTCCCTTTAGGTTTTACCCCAACAATGTTTTCATTAGTTTCGCTCACTCTCGAAATCAAGCATTTTACAGCAGGTTGGAGCAGCCTGTATCTCAGCACAGGAATAAGGTAGGGAAGAATTCTAAGGATCATTTTGACTGCCTCCAGAAGTTAGATCAGATGGCAAATTGGATTTGGTGCTAGGTCTTTCCCTTTAGGTTTTACCCCAACAATGTTTTCATTAGTTTCGCTCACTCTCGAAATCAAGCATTTTACAGCAGGTTGGAGCAGCCTGTATCTCAGCACAGGAATAAGGTAGGGAAGAATTCTAAGGATCATTTTGACTGCCTCCAGAAGTTAGATCAGATGGCAAATTGGATTTGGTGCTAGGTCTTTCCCTTTAGATTTTACCCCAACAATGTTTTCATTAGTTTCGCTCACTCTCGAAATCAAGCATTTTACAGCAGGTTGGAGCAGCCTGTATCTCAGCACAGGAATAAGGTAGGGAAGAATTCTAAGGATCATTTTGACTGCCTCCAGAAGTTAGATCAGATGGCAAATTGGATTTGGTGCTAGGTCTTTCCCTTTAGGTTTTACCCCAACAATGTTTTCATTAGTTTCGCTCACTCTCGAAATCAAGCATTTTACAGCAGGTTGGAGCAGCCTGTATCTCAGCACAGGAATAAGGTAGGGAAGAATTCTAAGGATCATTTTGACTGCCTCCAGAAGTTAGATCAGATGGCAAATTGGATTTGGTGCTAGGTCTTTCCCTTTAGGTTTTACCCCAACAATGTTTTCATTAGTTTCGCTCACTCTCGAAATCAAGCATTTTACAGCAGGTTGGAGCAGCCTGTATCTCAGCACAGGAATAAGGTAGGGAAGAATTCTAAGGATCATTTTGACTGCCTCCAGAAGTTAGATCAGATGGCAAATTGGATTTGGTGCTAGGTCTTTCCCTTTAGGTTTTACCCCAACAATGTTTTCATTAGTTTCGCTCACTCTCGAAATCAAGCATTTTACAGCAGGTTGGAGCAGCCTGTATCTCAGCACAGGAATAAGGTAGGGAAGAATTCTAAGGATCATTTTGACTGCCTCCAGAAGTTAGATCAGATGGCAAATTGGATTTGGTGCTAGGTCTTTGCCTTTAGGTTTTACCCCAACAATGTTTTCATTAGTTTCGCTCACTCTCGAAATCAAGCATTTTACAGCAGGTTGGAGCAGCCTGTATCTCAGCACAGGAATAAGGTAGGGAAGAATTCTAAGGATCATTTTGACTGCCTCCAGAAGTTAGATCAGATGGCAAATTGGATTTGGTGCTAGGTCTTTCCCTTTAGGTTTTACCCCAACAATGTTTTCATTAGTTTCGCTCACTCTCGAAATCAAGCATTTTACAGCAGGTTGGAGCAGCCTGTATCTCAGCACAGGAATAAGGTAGGGAAGAATTCTAAGGCTCATTTTGACTGCCTCCAGAAGTTAGATCAGATGGCAAATTGGATTTGGTGCTAGGTCTTTCCCTTTAGGTTTTACCCCAACAATGTTTTCATTAGTTTCGCTCACTCTCGAAATCAAGCATTTTACAGCAGGTTGGAGCAGCCTGTATCTCAGCACAGGAATAAGGTAGGGAAGAATTCTAAGGATCATTTTGACTGCCTCCAGAAGTTAGATCAGATGGCAAATTGGATTTGGTGCTAGGTCTTTGCCTTTAGGTTTTACCCCAACAATGTTTTCATTAGTTTCGCTCACTCTCGAAATCAAGCATTTTACAGCAGGTTGGAGCAGCCTGTATCTCAGCACAGGAATAAGGTAGGGAAGAATTCTAAGGATCATTTTGACTGCCTCCAGAAGTTAGATCAGATGGCAAATTGGATTTGGTGCTAGGTCTTTCCCTTTAGGTTTTACCCCAACAATGTTTTCATTAGTTTCGCTCACTCTCGAAATCAAGCATTTTACAGCAGGTTGGAGCAGCCTGTATCTCAGCACAGGAATAAGGTAGGGAAGAATTCTAAGGATCATTTTGACTGCCTCCAGAAGTTAGATCAGATGGCAAATTGGATTTGGTGCTAGGTCTTTCCCTTTAGGTTTTACCCCAACAATGTTTTCATTAGTTTCGCTCACTCTCGAAATCAAGCATTTTACAGCAGGTTGGAGCAGCCTGTATCTCAGCACAGGAATAAGGTAGGGAAGAATTCTAAGGATCATTTTGACTGCCTCCAGAAGTTATATCAGATGGCAAATTGGATTTGGTGCTAGGTCTTTCCCTTTAGGTTTTACCCCAACAATGTTTTCATTAGTTTCGCTCACTCTCGAAATCAAGCATTTTACAGCAGGTTGGAGCAGCCTGTATCTCAGCACAGGAATAAGGTAGGGAAGAATTCTAAGGATCATTTTGACTGCCTCCAGAAGTTAGATCAGATGGCAAATTGGATTTGGTGCTAGGTCTTTCCCTTTAGGTTTTACCCCAACAATGTTTTCATTAGTTTCGCTCACTCTCGAAATCAAGCATTTTACAGCAGGTTGGAGCAGCCTGTATCTCAGCACAGGAATAAGGTAGGGAAGAATTCTAAGGATCATTTTGACTGCCTCCAGAAGTTAGATCAGATGGCAAATTGGATTTGGTGCTAGGTCTTTCCCTTTAGGTTTTACCCCAACAATGTTTTCATTAGTTTCGCTCACTCTCGAAATCAAGCATTTTACAGCAGGTTGGAGCAGCCTGTATCTCAGCACAGGAATAAGGTAGGGAAGAATTCTAAGGATCATTTTGACTGCCTCCAGAAGTTAGATCAGATGGCAAATTGGATTTGGTGCTAGGTCTTTCCCTTTAGGTTTTACCCCAACAATGTTTTCATTAGTTTCGCTCACTCTCGAAATCAAGCATTTTACAGCAGGTTGGAGCAGCCTGTATCTCAGCACAGGAATAAGGTAGGGAAGAATTCTAAGGATCATTTTGACTGCCTCCAGAAGTTAGATCAGATGGCAAATTGGATTTGGTGCTAGGTCTTTCCCTTTAGGTTTTACCCCAACAATGTTTTCCTTAGTTTCGCTCACTCTCGAAATCAAGCATTTTACAGCAGGTTGGAGCAGCCTGTATCTCAGCACAGGAATAAGGTAGGGAAGAATTCTAAGGATCATTTTGACTGCCTCCAGAAGTTAGATCAGATGGCAAATTGGATTTGGTGCTAGGTCTTTGCCTTTAGGTTTTACCCCAACAATGTTTTCATTAGTTTCGCTCACTCTCGAAATCAAGCATTTTACAGCAGGTTGGAGCAGCCTGTATCTCAGCACAGGAATAAGGTAGGGAAGAATTCTAAGGATCATTTTGACTGCCTCCAGAAGTTAGATCAGATGGCAAATTGGATTTGGTGCTAGGTCTTTCCCTTTAGGTTTTACCCCAACAATGTTTTCATTAGTTTCGCTCACTCTCGAAATCAAGCATTTTACAGCAGGTTGGAGCAGCCTGTATCTCAGCACAGGAATAAGGTAGGGAAGAATTCTAAGGATCATTTTGACTGCCTCCAGAAGTTAGATCAGATGGCAAATTGGATTTGGTGCTAGGTCTTTCCCTTTAGGTTTTACCCCAACAATGTTTTCATTAGTTTCGCTCACTCTCGAAATCAAGCATTTTACAGCAGGTTGGAGCAGCCTGTATCTCAGCACAGGAATAAGGTGGGGAAGAATTCTAAGGATCATTTTGACTGCCTCCAGAAGTTAGATCAGATGGCAAATTGGATTTGGTGCTAGGTCTTTCCCTTTAGGTTTTACCGCAACAATGTTTTCATTAGTTTCACTCACTCTCGAAATCAAGCATTTTACAGCAGGTTGGAGCAGCCTGTATCTCAGCACAGGAATAAGGTAGGGAAGAATTCAAATACTCATTTTGACTGCCTCCAGAAGTTAGATCAGATGGCAAATTGGATTTGGTGCTAGGTCTTTCCCTTTAGGTTTTACCCCAACAATGTTTTCATTAGTTTCGCTCACTCTCGAAATCAAGCATTTTACAGCAGGTTGGAGCAGCCTGTATCTCAGCACAGGAATAAGGTAGGGAAGAATTCTAAGGCTCATTTTGACTGCCTCCAGAAGTTAGATCAGATGGCAAATTGGATTTGGTGCTAGGTCTTTCCCTTTAGGTTTTACCCCAACAATGTTTTCATTAGTTTCGCTCACTCTCGAAATCAAGCATTTTACAGCAGGTTGGAGCAGCCTGTATCTCAGCACAGGAATAAGGTAGGGAAGAATTCTAAGGATCATTTTGACTGCCTCCAGAAGTTAGATCAGATGGCAAATTGGATTTGGTGCTAGGTCTTTCCCTTTAGGTTTTACCCCAACAATGTTTTCATTAGTTTCGCTCACTCTCGAAATCAAGCATTTTACAGCAGGTTGGAGCAGCCTGTATCTCAGCACAGGAATAAGGTAGGGAAGAATTCTAAGGATCATTTTGACTGCCTCCAGAAGTTAGATCAGATGGCAAATTGGATTTGGTGCTAGGTCTTTCCCTTTAGGTTTTACCCCAACAATGTTTTCATTAGTTTCGCTCACTCTCGAAATCAAGCATTTTACAGCAGGTTGGAGCAGCCTGTATCTCAGCACAGGAATAAGGTAGGGAAGAATTCTAAGGATCATTTTGACTGCCTCCAGAAGTTAGATCAGATGGCAAATTGGATTTGGTGCTAGGTCTTTGCCTTTAGGTTTTACCCCAACAATGTTTTCATTAGTTTCGCTCACTCTCGAAATCAAGCATTTTACAGCAGGTTGGAGCAGCCTGTATCTCAGCACAGGAATAAGGTAGGGAAGAATTCTAAGGATCATTTTGACTGCCTCCAGAAGTTAGATCAGATGGCAAATTGGATTTGGTGCTAGGTCTTTGCCTTTAGGTTTTACCCCAACAATGTTTTCATTAGTTTCGCTCACTCTCGAAATCAAGCATTTTACAGCAGGTTGGAGCAGCCTGTATCTCAGCACAGGAATAAGGTAGGGAAGAATTCTAAGGATCATTTTGACTGCCTCCAGAAGTTAGATCAGATGGCAAATTGGATTTGGTGCTAGGTCTTTCCCTTTAGGTTTTACCCCAACAATGTTTTCATTAGTTTCGCTCACTCTCGAAATCAAGCATTTTACAGCAGGTTGGAGCAGCCTGTATCTCAGCACAGGAATAAGGTAGGGAAGAATTCTAAGGATCATTTTGACTGCCTCCAGAAGTTAGATCAGATGGCAAATTGGATTTGGTGCTAGGTCTTTGCCTTTAGGTTTTACCCCAACAATGTTTTCATTAGTTTCGCTCACTCTCGAAATCAAGCATTTTACAGCAGGTTGGAGCAGCCTGTATCTCAGCACAGGAATAAGGTAGGGAAGAATTCTAAGGATCATTTTGACTGCCTCCAGAAGTTAGATCAGATGGCAAATTGGATTTGGTGCTAGGTCTTTCCCTTTAGGTTTTACCCCAACAATGTTTTCATTAGTTTCGCTCACTCTCGAAATCAAGCATTTTACAGCAGGTTGGAGCAGCCTGTATCTCAGCACAGGAATAAGGTAGGGAAGAATTCTAAGGATCATTTTGACTGCCTCCAGAAGTTAGATCAGATGGCAAATTGGATTTGGTGCTAGGTCTTTCCCTTTAGGTTTTACCCCAACAATGTTTTCATTAGTTTCGCTCACTCTCGAAATCAAGCATTTTACAGCAGGTTGGAGCAGCCTGTATCTCAGCACAGGAATAAGGTAGGGAAGAATTCTAAGGATCATTTTGACTGCCTCCAGAAGTTAGATCAGATGGCAAATTGGATTTGGTGCTAGGTCTTTGCCTTTAGGTTTTACCCCAACAATGTTTTCATTAGTTTCGCTCACTCTCGAAATCAAGCATTTTACAGCAGGTTGGAGCAGCCTGTATCTCAGCACAGGAATAAGGTAGGGAAGAATTCTAAGGATCATTTTGACTGCCTCCAGAAGTTAGATCAGATGGCAAATTGGATTTGGTGCTAGGTCTTTGCCTTTAGGTTTTACCCCAACAATGTTTTCATTAGTTTCGCTCACTCTCGAAATCAAGCATTTTACAGCAGGTTGGAGCAGCCTGTATCTCAGCACAGGAATAAGGTAGGGAAGAATTCTAAGGATCATTTTGACTGCCTCCAGAAGTTAGATCAGATGGCAAATTGGATTTGGTGCTAGGTCTTTCCCTTTAGGTTTTACCCCAACAATGTTTTCATTAGTTTCGCTCACTCTCGAAATCAAGCATTTTACAGCAGGTTGGAGCAGCCTGTATCTCAGCACAGGAATAAGGTAGGGAAGAATTCTAAGGCTCATTTTGACTGCCTCCAGAAGTTAGATCAGATGGCAAATTGGATTTGGTGCTAGGTCTTTCCCTTTAGGTTTTACCCCAACAATGTTTTCATTAGTTTCGCTCACTCTCGAAATCAAGCATTTTACAGCAGGTTGGAGCAGCCTGTATCTCAGCACAGGAATAAGGTAGGGAAGAATTCTAAGGATCATTTTGACTGCCTCCAGAAGTTAGATCAGATGGCAAATTGGATTTGGTGCTAGGTCTTTCCCTTTAGGTTTTACCCCAACAATGTTTTCATTAGTTTCGCTCACTCTCGAAATCAAGCATTTTACAGCAGGTTGGAGCAGCCTGTATCTCAGCACAGGAATAAGGTAGGGAAGAATTCTAAGGATCATTTTGACTGCCTCCAGAAGTTAGATCAGATGGCAAATTGGATTTGGTGCTAGGTCTTTCCCTTTAGGTTTTACCCCAACAATGTTTTCATTAGTTTCGCTCACTCTCGAAATCAAGCATTTTACAGCAGGTTGGAGCAGCCTGTATCTCAGCACAGGAATAAGGTAGGGAAGAATTCTAAGGATCATTTTGACTGCCTCCAGAAGTTAGATCAGATGGCAAATTGGATTTGGTGCTAGGTCTTTCCCTTTAGGTTTTACCCCAACAATGTTTTCATTAGTTTCGCTCACTCTCGAAATCAAGCATTTTACAGCAGGTTGGAGCAGCCTGTATCTCAGCACAGGAATAAGGTAGGGAAGAATTCTAAGGATCATTTTGACTGCCTCCAGAAGTTAGATCAGATGGCAAATTGGATTTGGTGCTAGGTCTTTGCCTTTAGGTTTTACCCCAACAATGTTTTCATTAGTTTCGCTCACTCTCGAAATCAAGCATTTTACAGCAGGTTGGAGCAGCCTGTATCTCAGCACAGGAATAAGGTAGGGAAGAATTCTAAGGATCATTTTGACTGCCTCCAGAAGTTAGATCAGATGGCAAATTGGATTTGGTGCTAGGTCTTTCCCTTTAGGTTTTACCCCAACAATGTTTTCATTAGTTTCGCTCACTCTCGAAATCAAGCATTTTACAGCAGGTTGGAGCAGCCTGTATCTCAGCACAGGAATAAGGTAGGGAAGAATTCTAAGGCTCATTTTGACTGCCTCCAGAAGTTAGATCAGATGGCAAATTGGATTTGGTGCTAGGTCTTTCCCTTTAGGTTTTACCCCAACAATGTTTTCATTAGTTTCGCTCACTCTCGAAATCAAGCATTTTACAGCAGGTTGGAGCAGCCTGTATCTCAGCACAGGAATAAGGTAGGGAAGAATTCAAATGCTCATTTTGACTGCCTCCAGAAGTTAGATCAGATGGCAAATTGGACTTGGTGCTAGGTCTTTCCCTTTAGGTTTTACCCCAACAATGTTTTCATTAGTTTCGCTCACTCTCGAAATCAAGCATTTTACAGCAGGTTGGAGCAGCCTGTATCTCAGCACAGGAATAAGGTAGGGAAGAATTCTAAGGATCATTTTGACTGCCTCCAGAAGTTAGATCAGATGGCAAATTGGATTTGGTGCTAGGTCTTTCCCTTTAGGTTTTACCCCAACAATGTTTTCCTTAGTTTCGCTCACTCTCGAAATCAAGCATTTTACAGCAGGTTGGAGCAGCCTGTATCTCAGCACAGGAATAAGGTAGGGAAGAATTCTAAGGATCATTTTGACTGCCTCCAGAAGTTAGATCAGATGGCAAATTGGATTTGGTGCTAGGTCTTTCCCTTTAGGTTTTACCCCAACAATGTTTTCATTAGTTTCGCTCACTCTCGAAATCAAGCATTTTACAGCAGGTTGGAGCAGCCTGTATCTCAGCACAGGAATAAGGTAGGGAAGAATTCTAAGGATCATTTTGACTGCCTCCAGAAGTTAGATCAGATGGCAAATTGGATTTGGTGCTAGGTCTTTCCCTTTAGGTTTTACCCCAACAATGTTTTCATTAGTTTCGCTCACTCTCGAAATCAAGCATTTTACAGCAGGTTGGAGCAGCCTGTATCTCAGCACAGGAATAAGGTAGGGAAGAATTCTAAGGATCATTTTGACTGCCTCCAGAAGTTAGATCAGATGGCAAATTGGATTTGGTGCTAGGTCTTTCCCTTTAGGTTTTACCCCAACAATGTTTTCATTAGTTTCGCTCACTCTCGAAATCAAGCATTTTACAGCAGGTTGGAGCAGCCTGTATCTCAGCACAGGAATAAGGTAGGGAAGAATTCTAAGGATCATTTTGTCTGCCTCCAGAAGTTAGATCAGATGGCAAATTGGATTTGGTGCTAGGTCTTTCCCTTTAGGTTTTACCCCAACAATGTTTTCATTAGTTTCGCTCACTCTCGAAATCAAGCATTTTACAGCAGGTTGGAGCAGCCTGTATCTCAGCACAGGAATAAGGTAGGGAAGAATTCTAAGGATCATTTTGACTGCCTCCAGAAGTTAGATCAGATGGCAAATTGGATTTGGTGCTAGGTCTTTCCCTTTAGGTTTTACCCCAACAATGTTTTCATTAGTTTCGCTCACTCTCGAAATCAAGCATTTTACAGCAGGTTGGAGCAGCCTGTATCTCAGCACAGGAATAAGGTAGGGAAGAATTCTAAGGATCATTTTGACTGCCTCCAGAAGTTAGATCAGATGGCAAATTGGATTTGGTGCTAGGTCTTTCCCTTTAGGTTTTACCCCAACAATGTTTTCATTAGTTTCGCTCACTCTCGAAATCAAGCATTTTACAGCAGGTTGGAGCAGCCTGTATCTCAGCACAGGAATAAGGTAGGGAAGAATTCTAAGGATCATTTTGACTGCCTCCAGAAGTTAGATCAGATGGCAAATTGGATTTGGTGCTAGGTCTTTCCCTTTAGGTTTTACCCCAACAATGTTTTCATTAGTTTCGCTCACTCTCGAAATCAAGCATTTTACAGCAGGTTGGAGCAGCCTGTATCTCAGCACAGGAATAAGGTAGGGAAGAATTCTAAGGATCATTTTGACTGCCTCCAGAAGTTAGATCAGATGGCAAATTGGATTTGGTGCTAGGTCTTTCCCTTTAGGTTTTACCCCAACAATGTTTTCATTAGTCTCGCTCACTCTCGAAATCGAGCATTTTACAGCAGGTTGGAGCAGCCTGTATCTCAGCACAGGAATAAGGTAGGGAAGAATTCAAATACTCATTTTGACTGCCTCCAGAAGTTAGATCAGATGGCAAATTGGATTTGGTGCTAGGTCTTTCCCTTTAGGTTTTACCCCAACAATGTTTTCATTAGTTTCGCTCACTCTCGAAATCAAGCATTTTACAGCAGGTTGGAGCAGCCTGTATCTCAGCACAGGAATAAGGTAGGGAAGAATTCTAAGGATCATTTTGACTGCCTCCAGAAGTTAGATCAGATGGCAAATTGGATTTGGTGCTAGGTCTTTCCCTTTAGGTTTTACCCCAACAATGTTTTCATTAGTTTCGCTCACTCTCGAAATCAAGCATTTTACAGCAGGTTGGAGCAGCCTGTATCTCAGCACAGGAATAAGGTAGGGAAGAATTCTGAGGATCATTTTGACTGCCTCCAGAAGTTAGATCAGATGGCAAATTGGATTTGGTGCTAGGTCTTTCCCTTTAGGTTTTACCCCAACAATGTTTTCATTAGTTTCGCTCACTCTCGAAATCAAGCATTTTACAGCAGGTTGGAGCAGCCTGTATCTCAGCACAGGAATAAGGTAGGGAAGAATTCTAAGGATCATTTTGACTGCCTCCAGAAGTTAGATCAGATGGCAAATTGGATTTGGTGCTAGGTCTTTCCCTTTAGGTTTTACCCCAACAATGTTTTCATTAGTTTCGCTCACTCTCGAAATCAAGCATTTTACAGCAGGTTGGAGCAGCCTGTATCTCAGCACAGGAATAAGGTAGGGAAGAATTCTAAGGATCATTTTGACTGCCTCCAGAAGTTAGATCAGATGGCAAATTGGATTTGGTGCTAGGTCTTTCCCTTTAGGTTTTACCCCAACAATGTTTTCATTAGTTTCGCTCACTCTCGAAATCAAGCATTTTACAGCAGGTTGGAGCAGCCTGTATCTCAGCACAGGAATAAGGTAGGGAAGAATTCTAAGGCTCATTTTGACTGCCCTCCAGAAGTTAGATCAGATGGCAAATTGGATTTGGTGCTAGGTCTTTCCCTTTAGGTTTTACCCCAACAATGTTTTCATTAGTTTCGCTCACTCTCGAAATCAAGCATTTTACAGCAGGTTGGAGCAGCCTGTATCTCAGCACAGGAATAAGGTAGGGAAGAATTCTAAGGATCATTTTGACTGCCTCCAGAAGTTAGATCAGATGGCAAATTGGATTTGGTGCTAGGTCTTTCCCTTTAGGTTTTACCCCAACAATGTTTTCATTAGTTTCGCTCACTCTCGAAATCAAGCATTTTACAGCAGGTTGGAGCAGCCTGTATCTCAGCACAGGAATAAGGTAGGGAAGAATTCTAAGGATCATTTTGACTGCCTCCAGAAGTTAGATCAGATGGCAAATTGGATTTGGTGCTAGGTCTTTCCCTTTAGGTTTTACCCCAACAATGTTTTCATTAGTTTCGCTCACTCTCGAAATCAAGCATTTTACAGCAGATTGGAGCAGCCTGTATCTCAGCACAGGAATAAGGTAGGGAAGAATTCTAAGGATCATTTTGACTGCCTCCAGAAGTTAGATCAGATGGCAAATTGGATTTGGTGCTAGGTCTTTCCCTTTAGGTTTTACCCCAACAATGTTTTCATTAGTTTCGCTCACTCTCGAAATCAAGCATTTTACAGCAGGTTGGAGCAGCCCTGTATCTCAGCACAGGAATAAGGTAGGGAAGAATTCTAAGGATCATTTTGACTGCCTCCAGAAGTTAGATCAGATGGCAAATTGGATTTGGTGCTAGGTCTTTCCCTTTAGGTTTTACCCCAACAATGTTTTCATTAGTTTCGCTCACTCTCGAAATCAAGCATTTTACAGCAGGTTGGAGCAGCCTGTATCTCAGCACAGGAATAAGGTAGGGAAGAATTCTAAGGATCATTTTGACTGCCTCCAGAAGTTAGATCAGATGGCAAATTGGATTTGGTGCTAGGTCTTTCCCTTTAGGTTTTTACCCCAACAATGTTTTCATTAGTTTCGCTCACTCTCGAAATCAAGCATTTTACAGCAGGTTGGAGCAGCCCTGTATCTCAGCACAGGAATAAGGTAGGGAAGAATTCTAAGGATCATTTTGACTGCCTCCAGAAGTTAGATCAGATGGCAAATTGGATTTGGTGCTAGGTCTTTCCCTTTAGGTTTTAGCCCAACAATGTTTTCATTAGTTTCGCTCACTCTCGAAATCAAGCATTTTACAGCAGGTTGGAGCAGCCTGTATCTCAGCACAGGAATAAGGTAGGGAAGAATTCTAAGGATCATTTTGACTGCCTCCAGAAGTTAGATCAGATGGCAAATTGGATTTGGTGCTAGGTCTTTCCCTTTAGGGTTTTACCCCAACAATGTTTTCATTAGTTTCGCTCACTCTCGAAATCAAGCATTTTACAGCAGGTTGGAGCAGCCTGTATCTCAGCACAGGAATAAGGTAGGGAAGAATTCTAAGGATCATTTTGACTGCCTCCAGAAGTTAGATCAGATGGCAAATTGGATTTGGTGCTAGGTCTTTGCCTTTAGGTTTTACCCCAACAATGTTTTCATTAGTTTCGCTCACTCTCGAAATCAAGCATTTTACAGCAGGTTGGAGCAGCCCTGTATCTCAGCACAGGAATAAGGTAGGGAAGAATTCTAAGGATCATTTTGACTGCCTCCAGAAGTTAGATCAGATGGCAAATTGGATTTGGTGCTAGGTCTTTCCCTTTAGGTTTTACCCCAACAATGTTTTCATTAGTTTCGCTCACTCTCGAAATCAAGCATTTTACAGCAGGTTGGAGCAGCCTGTATCTCAGCACAGGAATAAGGTAGGGAAGAATTCTAAGGATCATTTTGACTGCCCTCCAGAAGTTAGATCAGATGGCAAATTGGATTTGGTGCTAGGTCTTTCCCTTTAGGTTTTACCCCAACAATGTTTTCATTAGTTTCGCTCACTCTCGAAATCAAGCATTTTACAGCAGGTTGGAGCAGCCTGTATCTCAGCACAGGAATAAGGTAGGGGAAGAATTCTAAGGATCATTTTGACTGCCTCCAGAAGTTAGATCAGATGGCAAATTGGATTTGGTGCTAGGTCTTTCCCTTTAGGTTTTTACCCCCAACAATGTTTTCATTAGTCTCGATCACTCTCGAAATCAAGCATTTTACAGCAGGTTGGAGCAGCCTGTATCTCAGCACAGGAATAAGGTAGGGAAGAATTCTAAGGATCATTTTGACTGCCTCCAGAAGTTAGATCAGATGGCAAATTGGATTTGGTGCTAGGTCTTTCCCTTTAGGTTTTACCCCAACAATGTTTTCATTAGTTTCGCTCACTCTCGAAATCAAGCATTTTACAGCAGGTTGGAGCAGCCTGTATCTCAGCACAGGAATAAGGTAGGGAAGAATTCTAAGGATCATTTTGACTGCCTCCAGAAGTTAGATCAGATGGCAAATTGGATTTGGTGCTAGGTCTTTCCCTTTAGGTTTTACCCCAACAATGTTTTCATTAGTTTCGCTCACTCTCGAAATCAAGCATTTTACAGCAGATTGGAGCAGCCTGTATCTCAGCACAGGAATAAGGTAGGGAAGAATTCTAAGGATCATTTTGACTGCCTCCAGAAGTTAGATCAGATGGCAAATTGGATTTGGTGCTAGGTCTTTCCCTTTAGGTTTTACCCCAACAATGTTTTCATTAGTTTCGCTCACTCTCGAAATCAAGCATTTTACAGCAGGTTGGAGCAGCCTGTATCTCAGCACAGGAATAAGGTAGGGAAGAATTCTAAGGATCATTTTGACTGCCTCCAGAAGTTAGATCAGATGGCAAATTGGATTTGGTGCTAGGTCTTTCCCTTTAGGTTTTACCCCAACAATGTTTTCATTAGTTTCGCTCACTCTCGAAATCAAGCATTTTACAGCAGGTTGGAGCAGCCTGTATCTCAGCACAGGAATAAGGTAGGGAAGAATTCTAAGGATCATTTTGACTGCCTCCAGAAGTTAGATCAGATGGCAATTGGATTTGGTGCTAGGTCTTTCCCTTTAGGTTTTACCCCAACAATGTTTTCATTAGTTTCGCTCACTCTCGAAATCAAGCATTTTACAGCAGGTTGGAGCAGCCTGTATCTCAGCACAGGAATAAGGTAGGGAAGAATTCTAAGGATCATTTTGACTGCCTCCAGAAGTTAGATCAGATGGCAAATTGGATTTGGTGCTAGGTCTTTCCCTTTAGGTTTTACCCCAACAATGTTTTCATTAGTTTCGCTCACTCTCGAAATCAAGCATTTTACAGCAGGTTGGAGCAGCCTGTATCTCAGCACAGGAATAAGGTAGGGAAGAATTCTAAGGATCATTTTGACTGCCTCCAGAAGTTAGATCAGATGGCAAATTGGATTTGGTGCTAGGTCTTTCCCTTTAGGTTTTACCCCAACAATGTTTTCATTAGTTTCGCTCACTCTCGAAATCAAGCATTTTACAGCAGGTTGGAGCAGCCTGTATCTCAGCACAGGAATAAGGTAGGGAAGAATTCTAAGGATCATTTTGACTGCCTCCAGAAGTTAGATCAGATGGCAAATTGGATTTGGTGCTAGGTCTTTCCCTTTAGGTTTTACCCCAACAATGTTTTCATTAGTTTCGCTCACTCTCGAAATCAAGCATTTTACAGCAGGTTGGAGCAGCCTGTATCTCAGCACAGGAATAAGGTAGGGAAGAATTCTAAGGATCATTTTGACTGCCTCCAGAAGTTAGATCAGATGGCAAATTGGATTTGGTGCTAGGTCTTTCCCTTTAGGTTTTACCCCAACAATGTTTTCCTTAGTTTCGCTCACTCTCGAAATCAAGCATTTTACAGCAGGTTGGAGCAGCCTGTATCTCAGCACAGGAATAAGGTAGGGAAGAATTCTAAGGATCATTTTGACTGCCTCCAGAAGTTAGATCAGATGGCAAATTGGATTTGGTGCTAGGTCTTTCCCTTTAGGTTTTACCCCAACAATGTTTTCATTAGTTTCGCTCACTCTCGAAATCAAGCATTTTACAGCAGGTTGGAGCAGCCTGTATCTCAGCACAGGAATAAGGTAGGGAAGAATTCTAAGGATCATTTTGACTGCCTCCAGAAGTTAGATCAGATGGCAAATTGGATTTGGTGCTAGGTCTTTCCCTTTAGGTTTTACCCCAACAATGTTTTCATTAGTTTCGCTCACCTCTCGAAATCAAGCATTTTACAGCAGGTTGGAGCAGCCTGTATCTCAGCACAGGAATAAGGTAGGGAAGAATTCTAAGGATCATTTTGACTGCCTCCAGAAGTTAGATCAGATGGCAAATTGGATTTGGTGCTAGGTCTTTCCCTTTAGGTTTTACCCCCAACAATGTTTTCATTAGTTTCGCTCACTCTCGAAATCAAGCATTTTACAGCAGGTTGGAGCAGCCTGTATCTCAGCACAGGAATAAGGTAGGGAAGAATTCTAAGGATCATTTTGTCTGCCTCCAGAAGTTAGATCAGATGGCAAATTGGATTTGGTGCTAGGTCTTTCCCTTTAGGTTTTACCCCAACAATGTTTTCATTAGTTTCGCTCACTCTCGAAATCAAGCATTTTACAGCAGGTTGGAGCAGCCTGTATCTCAGCACAGGAATAAGGTAGGGAAGAATTCTAAGGATCATTTTGACTGCCTCCAGAAGTTAGATCAGATGGCAAATTGGATTTGGTGCTAGGTCTTTCCCTTTAGGTTTTACCCCAACAATGTTTTCATTAGTTTCGCTCACTCTCGAAATCAAGCATTTTACAGCAGGTTGGAGCAGCCTGTATCTCAGCACAGGAATAAGGTAGGGAAGAATTCTAAGGATCATTTTGACTGCCTCCAGAAGTTAGATCAGATGGCAAATTGGATTTGGTGCTAGGTCTTTCCCTTTAGGTTTTACCCCAACAATGTTTTCATTAGTTTCGCTCACTCTCGAAATCAAGCATTTTACAGCAGGTTGGAGCAGCCTGTATCTCAGCACAGGAATAAGGTAGGGAAGAATTCTAAGGATCATTTTGACTGCCTCCAGAAGTTAGATCAGATGGCAAATTGGATTTGGTGCTAGGTCTTTCCCTTTAGGTTTTACCCCAACAATGTTTTCATTAGTTTCGCTCACTCTCGAAATCAAGCATTTTACAGCAGGTTGGAGCAGCCTGTATCTCAGCACAGGATAAGGTAGGGAAGAATTCTAAGGATCATTTTGACTGCCTCCAGAAGTTAGATCAGATGGCAAATTGGATTTGGTGCTAGGTCTTTCCCTTTAGGTTTTACCCCAACAATGTTTTCATTAGTCTCGCTCACATCTCGAAATCGAGCATTTTACAGCAGGTTGGAGCAGCCTGTATCTCAGCACAGGAATAAGGTAGGGAAGAATTCAAATACTCATTTTGACTGCCTCCAGAAGTTAGATCAGATGGCAAATTGGATTTGGTGCTAGGTCTTTCCCTTTAGGTTTTACCCCAACAATGTTTTCATTAGTTTCGCTCACTCTCGAAATCAAGCATTTTACAGCAGGTTGGAGCAGCCTGTATCTCAGCACAGGAATAAGGTAGGGAAGAATTCTAAGGATCATTTTGACTGCCTCCAGAAGTTAGATCAGATGGCAAATTGGATTTGGTGCTAGGTCTTTCCCTTTAGGTTTTACCCCAACAATGTTTTCATTAGTTTCGCTCACTCTCGAAATCAAGCATTTTACAGCAGGTTGGAGCAGCCTGTATCTCAGCACAGGAATAAGGTAGGGAAGAATTCTGAGGATCATTTTGACTGCCTCCAGAAGTTAGATCAGATGGCAAATTGGATTTGGTGCTAGGTCTTTCCCTTTAGGTTTTACCCCAACAATGTTTTCATTAGTTTCGCTCACCATCTCGAAATCAAGCATTTTACAGCAGGTTGGAGCAGCCTGTATCTCAGCACAGGAATAAGGTAGGGAAGAATTCTAAGGATCATTTTGACTGCCTCCAGAAGTTAGATCAGATGGCAAATTGGATTTGGTGCTAGGTCTTTCCCTTTAGGTTTTACCCCAACAATGTTTTCATTAGTTTCGCTCACTCTCGAAATCAAGCATTTTACAGCAGGTTGGAGCAGCCTGTATCTCAGCACAGGAATAAGGTAGGGAAGAATTCTAAGGATCATTTTGACTGCCTCCAGAAGTTAGATCAGATGGCAAATTGGATTTGGTGCTAGGTCTTTCCCTTTAGGTTTTACCCCAACAATGTTTTCATTAGTTTCGCTCACTCTCGAAATCAAGCATTTTACAGCAGGTTGGAGCAGCCTGTATCTCAGCACAGGAATAAGGTAGGGAAGAATTCTAAGGCTCATTTTGACTGCCTCCAGAAGTTAGATCAGATGGCAAATTGGATTTGGTGCTAGGTCTTTCCCTTTAGGTTTTACCCCAACAATGTTTTCATTAGTTTCGCTCACTCTCGAAATCAAGCATTTTACAGCAGGTTGGAGCAGCCTGTATCTCAGCACAGGAATAAGGTAGGGAAGAATTCTAAGGATCATTTTGACTGCCTCCAGAAGTTAGATCAGATGGCAAATTGGATTTGGTGCTAGGTCTTTCCCTTTAGGTTTTACCCCAACAATGTTTTCATTAGTTTCGCTCACTCTCGAAATCAAGCATTTTACAGCAGATTGGAGCAGCCTGTATCTCAGCACAGGAATAAGGTAGGGAAGAATTCTAAGGATCATTTTGACTGCCTCCAGAAGTTAGATCAGATGGCAAATTGGATTTGGTGCTAGGTCTTTCCCTTTAGGTTTTACCCCAACAATGTTTTCATTAGTTTCGCTCACTCTCGAAATCAAGCATTTTACAGCAGGTTGGAGCAGCCTGTATCTCAGCACAGGAATAAGGTAGGGAAGAATTCTAAGGATCATTTTGACTGCCTCCAGAAGTTAGATCAGATGGCAAATTGGATTTGGTGCTAGGTCTTTCCCTTTAGGTTTTACCCCAACAATGTTTTCATTAGTTTCGCTCACTCTCGAAATCAAGCATTTTACAGCAGGTTGGAGCAGCCTGTATCTCAGCACAGGAATAAGGTAGGGGAAGAATTCTAAGGATCATTTTGACTGCCTCCAGAAGTTAGATCAGATGGCAAATTGGATTTGGTGCTAGGTCTTTCCCTTTAGGTTTTACCCCAACAATGTTTTCATTAGTTTCGCTCACTCTCGAAATCAAGCATTTTACAGCAGGTTGGAGCAGCCTGTATCTCAGCACAGGAATAAGGTAGGGAAGAATTCTAAGGATCATTTTGACTGCCTCCAGAAGTTAGATCAGATGGCAAATTGGATTTGGTGCTAGGTCTTTCCCTTTAGGTTTTAGCCCCAACAATGTTTTCATTAGTTTCGCTCACTCTCGAAATCAAGCATTTTACAGCAGGTTGGAGCAGCCTGTATCTCAGCACAGGAATAAGGTAGGGAAGAATTCTAAGGATCATTTTGACTGCCTCCAGAAGTTAGATCAGATGGCAAATTGGATTTGGTGCTAGGTCTTTCCCTTTAGGTTTTACCCCAACAATGTTTTCATTAGTTTCGCTCACTCTCGAAATCAAGCATTTTACAGCAGGTTGGAGCAGCCTGTATCTCAGCACAGGAATAAGGTAGGGAAGAATTCTAAGGATCATTTTGACTGCCTCCAGAAGTTAGATCAGATGGCAAATTGGATTTGGTGCTAGGTCTTTCCCTTTAGGTTTTACCCCAACAATGTTTTCATTAGTTTCGCTCACTCTCGAAATCAAGCATTTTACAGCAGGTTGGAGCAGCCTGTATCTCAGCACAGGAATAAGGTAGGGAAGAATTCTAAGGATCATTTTGACTGCCTCCAGAAGTTAGATCAGATGGCAAATTGGATTTGGTGCTAGGTCTTTGCCTTTAGGTTTTACCCCAACAATGTTTTCATTAGTTTCGCTCACTCTCGAAATCAAGCATTTTACAGCAGGTTGGAGCAGCCTGTATCTCAGCACAGGAATAAGGTAGGGAAGAATTCTAAGGATCATTTTGACTGCCTCCAGAAGTTAGATCAGATGGCAAATTGGATTTGGTGCTAGGTCTTTCCCTTTAGGTTTTACCCCAACAATGTTTTCATTAGTTTCGCTCACTCTCGAAATCAAGCATTTTACAGCAGGTTGGAGCAGCCTGTATCTCAGCACAGGAATAAGGTAGGGAAGAATTCTAAGGATCATTTTGTCTGCCTCCAGAAGTTAGATCAGATGGCAAATTGGATTTGGTGCTAGGTCTTTCCCTTTAGGTTTTACCCCAACAATGTTTTCATTAGTTTCGCTCACTCTCGAAATCAAGCATTTTACAGCAGGTTGGAGCAGCCTGTATCTCAGCACAGGAATAAGGTAGGGAAGAATTCTAAGGATCATTTTGACTGCCTCCAGAAGTTAGATCAGATGGCAAATTGGATTTGGTGCTAGGTCTTTGCCCTTTAGGTTTTACCCCAACAATGTTTTCATTAGTTTCGCTCACTCTCGAAATCAAGCATTTTACAGCAGGTTGGAGCAGCCTGTATCTCAGCACAGGAATAAGGTAGGGAAGAATTCTAAGGATCATTTTGACTGCCTCCAGAAGTTAGATCAGATGGCAAATTGGATTTGGTGCTAGGTCTTTCCCTTTAGGTTTTACCCCAACAATGTTTTTCATTAGTTTCGCTCACTCTCGAAATCAAGCATTTTACAGCAGGTTGGAGCAGCCTGTATCTCAGCACAGGAATAAGGTAGGGAAGAATTCTAAGGATCATTTTGACTGCCTCCAGAAGTTAGATCAGATGGCAAATTGGATTTGGTGCTAGGTCTTTCCCTTTAGGTTTTACCCCAACAATGTTTTCATTAGTTTCGCTCACTCTCGAAATCAAGCATTTTACAGCAGGTTGGAGCAGCCTGTATCTCAGCACAGGAATAAGGTAGGGAAGAATTCTAAGGATCATTTTGACTGCCTCCAGAAGTTAGATCAGATGGCAAATTGGATTTGGTGCTAGGTCTTTCCCTTTAGGTTTTACCCCAACAATGTTTTCATTAGTCTCGATCACTCTCGAAATCAAGCATTTTACAGCAGGTTGGAGCAGCCTGTATCTCAGCACAGGAATAAGGTAGGGAAGAATTCTAAGGATCATTTGACTGCCTCCAGAAGTTAGATCAGATGGCAAATTGGATTTGGTGCTAGGTCCTTTCCCTTTAGGTTTTACCCCCAACAATGTTTTCATTAGTTTCGCTCACTCTCGAAATCAAGCATTTTACAGCAGGTTGGAGCAGCCTGTATCTCAGCACAGGAATAAGGTAGGGAAGAATTCTAAGGATCATTTTGACTGCCTCCAGAAGTTAGATCAGATGGCAAATTGGATTTGGTGCTAGGTCTTTCCCTTTAGGTTTTACCCCAACAATGTTTTCATTAGTTTCGCTCACTCTCGAAATCAAGCATTTTACAGCAGATTGGAGCAGCCTGTATCTCAGCACAGGAATAAGGTAGGGAAGAATTCTAAGGATCATTTTGACTGCCTCCAGAAGTTAGATCAGATGGCAAATTGGATTTGGTGCTAGGTCTTTCCCTTTAGGTTTTACCCCAACAATGTTTTCATTAGTTTCGCTCACTCTCGAAATCAAGCATTTTACAGCAGGTTGGAGCAGCCTGTATCTCAGCACAGGAATAAGGTAGGGAAGAATTCTAAGGATCATTTTGACTGCCCTCCAGAAGTTAGATCAGATGGCAAATTGGATTTGGTGCTAGGTCTTTCCCTTTAGTTTTACCCCAACAATGTTTTCATTAGTTTCGCTCACTCTCGAAATCAAGCATTTTACAGCAGGTTGGAGCAGCCTGTATCTCAGCACAGGAATAAGGTAGGGAAGAATTCTAAGGATCATTTTGACTGCCTCCAGAAGTTAGATCAGATGGCAAATTGGATTTGGTGCTAGGTCTTTCCCTTTAGGTTTTACCCCAACAATGTTTTCATTAGTTTCGCTCACTCTCGAAATCAAGCATTTTACAGCAGGTTGGAGCAGCCCTGTATCTCAGCACAGGAATAAGGTAGGGAAGAATTCTAAGGATCATTTTGACTGCCTCCAGAAGTTAGATCAGATGGCAAATTGGATTTGGTGCTAGGTCTTTCCTTTAGGTTTTACCCCAACAATGTTTTCATTAGTTTCGCTCACTCTCGAAATCAAGCATTTTACAGCAGGTTGGAGCAGCCTGTATCTCAGCACAGGAATAAGGTAGGGAAGAATTCTAAGGATCATTTTGACTGCCTCCAGAAGTTAGATCAGATGGCAAATTGGATTTGGTGCTAGGTCTTTCCCTTTAGGTTTTACCCCAACAATGTTTTCATTAGTTTCGCTCACTCTCGAAATCAAGCATTTTACAGCAGGTTGGAGCAGCCTGTATCTCAGCACAGGAATAAGGTAGGGAAGAATTCTAAGGATCATTTTGACTGCCTCCAGAAGTTAGATCAGATGGCAAATTGGATTTGGTGCTAGGTCTTTGCCTTTAGGTTTTACCCGCCAACAATGTTTTCATTAGTTTCGCTCACTCTCGAAATCAAGCATTTTACAGCAGGTTGGAGCAGCCTGTATCTCAGCACAGGAATAAGGTAGGGGAAGAATTCTAAGGATCATTTTGACTGCCTCCAGAAGTTAGATCAGATGGCAAATTGGATTTGGTGCTAGGTCTTTCCCTTTAGGTTTTACCCCAACAATGTTTTCATTAGTTTCGCTCACTCTCGAAATCAAGCATTTTACAGCAGGTTGGAGCAGCCTGTATCTCAGCACAGGAATAAGGTAGGGAAGAATTCTAAGGATCATTTTGACTGCCTCCAGAAGTTAGATCAGATGGCAAATTGGATTTGGTGCTAGGTCTTTCCCTTTAGGTTTTACCCCAACAATGTTTTCATTAGTTTCGCTCACTCTCGAAATCAAGCATTTTACAGCAGGTTGGAGCAGCCTGTATCTCAGCACAGGAATAAGGTAGGGAAGAATTCTAAGGATCATTTTGACTGCCTCCAGAAGTTAGATCAGATGGCAAATTGGATTTGGTGCTAGGTCTTTCCCTTTAGGTTTTACCCCAACAATGTTTTCATTAGTTTCGCTCACTCTCGAAATCAAGCATTTTACAGCAGGTTGGAGCAGCCTGTATCTCAGCACAGGAATAAGGTAGGGAAGAATTCTAAGGATCATTTTGACTGCCTCCAGAAGTTAGATCAGATGGCAAATTGGATTTGGTGCTAGGTCTTTCCCTTTAGGTTTTACCCCAACAATGTTTTCATTAGTTTCGCTCACTCTCGAAATCAAGCATTTTACAGCAGGTTGGAGCAGCCTGTATCTCAGCACAGGAATAAGGTAGGGAAGAATTCTAAGGATCATTTTGACTGCCTCCAGAAGTTAGATCAGATGGCAAATTGGATTTGGTGCTAGGTCTTTCCCTTTAGGTTTTACCCCAACAATGTTTTCATTAGTTTCGCTCACTCTCGAAATCAAGCATTTTACAGCAGGTTGGAGCAGCCTGTATCTCAGCACAGGAATAAGGTAGGGAAGAATTCTAAGGATCATTTTGACTGCCTCCAGAAGTTAGATCAGATGGCAAATTGGATTTGGTGCTAGGTCTTTCCCTTTAGGTTTTACCCCAACAATGTTTTCATTAGTTTCGCTCACTCTCGAAATCAAGCATTTTACAGCAGGTTGGAGCAGCCTGTATCTCAGCACAGGAATAAGGTAGGGAAGAATTCTAAGGATCATTTTGACTGCCTCCAGAAGTTAGATCAGATGGCAAATTGGATTTGGTGCTAGGTCTTTCCCTTTAGGTTTTACCCCAACAATGTTTTCATTAGTTTCGCTCACTCTCGAAATCAAGCATTTTACAGCAGGTTGGAGCAGCCTGTATCTCAGCACAGGAATAAGGTAGGGAAGAATTCTAAGGATCATTTTGACTGCCTCCAGAAGTTAGATCAGATGGCAAATTGGATTTGGTGCTAGGTCTTTGCCCTTTAGGTTTTACCCCAACAATGTTTTCATTAGTTTCGCTCACTCTCGAAATCAAGCATTTTACAGCAGGTTGGAGCAGCCTGTATCTCAGCACAGGAATAAGGTAGGGAAGAATTCTAAGGATCATTTTGACTGCCTCCAGAAGTTAGATCAGATGGCAAATTGGATTTGGTGCTAGGTCTTTCCCTTTAGGTTTTACCCCAACAATGTTTTCATTAGTTTCGCTCACTCTCGAAATCAAGCATTTTACAGCAGGTTGGAGCAGCCTGTATCTCAGCACAGGAATAAGGTAGGGAAGAATTCTAAGGATCATTTTGACTGCCTCCAGAAGTTAGATCAGATGGCAAATTGGATTTGGTGCTAGGTCTTTCCCTTTAGGTTTTACCCCAACAATGTTTTCATTAGTTTCGCTCACTCTCGAAATCAAGCATTTTACAGCAGGTTGGAGCAGCCTGTATCTCAGCACAGGAATAAGGTAGGGAAGAATTCTAAGGATCATTTTGACTGCCTCCAGAAGTTAGATCAGATGGCAAATTGGATTTGGTGCTAGGTCTTTCCCTTTAGGTTTTACCCCAACAATGTTTTCATTAGTTTCGCTCACTCTCGAAATCAAGCATTTTACAGCAGGTTGGAGCAGCCTGTATCTCAGCACAGGAATAAGGTAGGGAAGAATTCTAAGGATCATTTTGACTGCCTCCAGAAGTTAGATCAGATGGCAAATTGGATTTGGTGCTAGGTCTATTCCCTTTAGGTTTTACCCCAACAATGTTTTCATTAGTTTCGCTCACTCTCGAAATCATGCATTTTACAGCAGGTTGGAGCAGCCTGTATCTCAGCACAGGAATAAGGTAGGGAAGAATTCTAAGGATCATTTTGACTGCCTCCAGAAGTTAGATCCAAATTGGATTTGGTGCTAGGTCTTTCCCTTTAGGTTTTACCCCAACAATGTTTTCATTAGTTTCGCTCACTCTCGAAATCAAGCATTTTACAGCAGGTTGGAGCAGCCTGTATCTCAGCACAGGAATAAGGTAGGGAAGAATTCTAAGGATCATTTTGACTGCCTCCAGAAGTTAGATCAGATGGCAAATTGGATTTGGTGCTAGGTCTTTCCCTTTAGGTTTTACCCCAACAATGTTTTCATTAGTTTCGCTCACTCTCGAAATCAAGCATTTTACAGCAGGTTGGAGCAGCCTGTATCTCAGCACAGGAATAAGGTAGGGAAGAATTCTAAGGATCATTTTGACTGCCTCCAGAAGTTAGATCAGATGGCAAATTGGATTTGGTGCTAGGTCTTTGCCTTTAGGTTTTACCCCAACAATGTTTTCATTAGTTTCGCTCACTCTCGAAATCAAGCATTTTACAGCAGGTTGGAGCAGCCTGTATCTCAGCACAGGAATAAGGTAGGGAAGAATTCTAAGGATCATTTTGACTGCCTCCAGAAGTTAGATCAGATGGCAAATTGGATTTGGTGCTAGGTCTTTCCCTTTAGGTTTTACCCCAACAATGTTTTCATTAGTTTCGCTCACTCTCGAAATCAAGCATTTTACAGCAGGTTGGAGCAGCCTGTATCTCAGCACAGGAATAAGGTAGGGAAGAATTCTAAGGATCATTTTGACTGCCTCCAGAAGTTAGATCAGATGGCAAATTGGATTTGGTGCTAGGTCTTTCCCTTTAGGTTTTACCCCAACAATGTTTTCATTAGTTTCGCTCACTCTCGAAATCAAGCATTTTACAGCAGGTTGGAGCAGCCTGTATCTCAGCACAGGAATAAGGTAGGGAAGAATTCTAAGGATCATTTTGACTGCCTCCAGAAGTTAGATCAGATGGCAAATTGGATTTGGTGCTAGGTCTTTCCCTTTAGGTTTTACCCCAACAATGTTTTCATTAGTTTCGCTCACTCTCGAAATCAAGCATTTTACAGCAGGTTGGAGCAGCCTGTATCTCAGCACAGGAATAAGGTAGGGAAGAATTCTAAGGATCATTTTGACTGCCTCCAGAAGTTAGATCAGATGGCAAATTGGATTTGGTGCTAGGTCTTTCCCTTTAGGTTTTACCCCAACAATGTTTTCATTAGTTTCGCTCACTCTCGAAATCAAGCATTTTACAGCAGGTTGGAGCAGCCTGTATCTCAGCACAGGAATAAGGTAGGGAAGAATTCTAAGGCTCATTTTGACTGCCTCCAGAAGTTAGATCAGATGGCAAATTGGATTTGGTGCTAGGTCTTTCCCTTTAGGTTTTACCCCAACAATGTTTTCATTAGTTTCGCTCACTCTCGAAATCAAGCATTTTACAGCAGGTTGGAGCAGCCTGTATCTCAGCACAGGAATAAGGTAGGGAAGAATTCTAAGGATCATTTTGACTGCCTCCAGAAGTTAGATCAGATGGCAAATTGGATTTGGTGCTAGGTCTTTCCCTTTAGGTTTTACCCCAACAATGTTTTCATTAGTTTCGCTCACTCTCGAAATCAAGCATTTTACAGCAGGTTGGAGCAGCCTGTATCTCAGCACAGGAATAAGGTAGGGAAGAATTCTAAGGATCATTTTGACTGCCTCCAGAAGTTAGATCAGATGGCAAATTGGATTTGGTGCTAGGTCTTTCCCTTTAGGTTTTACCCCAACAATGTTTTCATTAGTTTCGCTCACTCTCGAAATCAAGCATTTTACAGCAGGTTGGAGCAGCCTGTATCTCAGCACAGGAATAAGGTAGGGAAGAATTCTAAGGATCATTTTGACTGCCTCCAGAAGTTAGATCAGATGGCAAATTGGATTTGGTGCTAGGTCTTTCCCTTTAGGTTTTACCCCAACAATGTTTTCATTAGTTTCGCTCACTCTCGAAATCAAGCATTTTACAGCAGGTTGGAGCAGCCTGTATCTCAGCACAGGAATAAGGTAGGGAAGAATTCTAAGGATCATTTTGACTGCCTCCAGAAGTTAGATCAGATGGCAAATTGGATTTGGTGCTAGGTCTTTCCCTTTAGGTTTTACCCCAACAATGTTTTCATTAGTTTCGCTCACTCTCGAAATCAAGCATTTTACAGCAGGTTGGAGCAGCCTGTATCTCAGCACAGGAATAAGGTAGGGAAGAATTCTAAGGCTCATTTTGACTGCCTCCAGAAGTTAGATCAGATGGCAAATTGGATTTGGTGCTAGGTCTTTCCCTTTAGGTTTTACCCCAACAATGTTTTCATTAGTTTCGCTCACTCTCGAAATCAAGCATTTTACAGCAGGTTGGAGCAGCCTGTATCTCAGCACAGGAATAAGGTAGGGAAGAATTCTAAGGATCATTTTGACTGCCTCCAGAAGTTAGATCAGATGGCAAATTGGATTTGGTGCTAGGTCTTTCCCTTTAGGTTTTACCCCAACAATGTTTTCATTAGTTTCGCTCACTCTCGAAATCAAGCATTTTACAGCAGGTTGGAGCAGCCTGTATCTCAGCACAGGAATAAGGTAGGGAAGAATTCTAAGGATCATTTTGACTGCCTCCAGAAGTTAGATCAGATGGCAAATTGGATTTGGTGCTAGGTCTTTGCCTTTAGGTTTTACCCCAACAATGTTTTCATTAGTTTCGCTCACTCTCGAAATCAAGCATTTTACAGCAGGTTGGAGCAGCCTGTATCTCAGCACAGGAATAAGGTAGGGAAGAATTCTAAGGATCATTTTGACTGCCTCCAGAAGTTAGATCAGATGGCAAATTGGATTTGGTGCTAGGTCTTTCCCTTTAGGTTTTACCCCAACAATGTTTTCATTAGTTTCGCTCACTCTCGAAATCAAGCATTTTACAGCAGGTTGGAGCAGCCTGTATCTCAGCACAGGAATAAGGTAGGGAAGAATTCTAAGGATCATTTTGACTGCCTCCAGAAGTTAGATCAGATGGCAAATTGGATTTGGTGCTAGGTCTTTCCCTTTAGGTTTTACCCCAACAATGTTTTCATTAGTTTCGCTCACTCTCGAAATCAAGCATTTTACAGCAGGTTGGAGCAGCCTGTATCTCAGCACAGGAATAAGGTAGGGAAGAATTCTAAGGATCATTTTGACTGCCTCCAGAAGTTAGATCAGATGGCAAATTGGATTTGGTGCTAGGTCTTTCCCTTTAGGTTTTACCCCAACAATGTTTTCATTAGTTTCGCTCACTCTCGAAATCAAGCATTTTACAGCAGGTTGGAGCAGCCTGTATCTCAGCACAGGAATAAGGTAGGGAAGAATTCTAAGGATCATTTTGACTGCCTCCAGAAGTTAGATCAGATGGCAAATTGGATTTGGTGCTAGGTCTTTCCCTTTAGGTTTTACCCCAACAATGTTTTCATTAGTTTCGCTCACTCTCGAAATCAAGCATTTTACAGCAGGTTGGAGCAGCCTGTATCTCAGCACAGGAATAAGGTAGGGAAGAATTCTAAGGATCATTTTGACTGCCTCCAGAAGTTAGATCAGATGGCAAATTGGATTTGGTGCTAGGTCTTTCCCTTTAGGTTTTACCCCAACAATGTTTTCATTAGTTTCGCTCACTCTCGAAATCAAGCATTTTACAGCAGGTTGGAGCAGCCTGTATCTCAGCACAGGAATAAGGTAGGGAAGAATTCTAAGGATCATTTTGACTGCCTCCAGAAGTTAGATCAGATGGCAAATTGGATTTGGTGCTAGGTCTTTCCCTTTAGGTTTTACCCCAACAATGTTTTCATTAGTTTCGCTCACTCTCGAAATCAAGCATTTTACAGCAGGTTGGAGCAGCCTGTATCTCAGCACAGGAATAAGGTAGGGAAGAATTCTAAGGATCATTTTGACTGCCTCCAGAAGTTAGATCAGATGGCAAATTGGATTTGGTGCTAGGTCTTTGCCTTTAGGTTTTACCCCAACAATGTTTTCATTAGTTTCGCTCACTCTCGAAATCAAGCATTTTACAGCAGGTTGGAGCAGCCTGTATCTCAGCACAGGAATAAGGTAGGGAAGAATTCTAAGGATCATTTTGACTGCCTCCAGAAGTTAGATCAGATGGCAAATTGGATTTGGTGCTAGGGTCTTTCCCTTTAGGTTTTACCCCAACAATGTTTTCATTAGTTTCGCTCACTCTCGAAATCAAGCATTTTACAGCAGGTTGGAGCAGCCTGTATCTCAGCACAGGAATAAGGGTAGGGAAGAATTCTAAGGATCATTTTGACTGCCTCCAGAAGTTAGATCAGATGGCAAATTGGATTTGGTGCTAGGTCTTTCCCTTTAGGTTTTACCCCAACAATGTTTTCATTAGTTTCGCTCACTCTCGAAATCAAGCATTTTACAGCAGGTTGGAGCAGCCTGTATCTCAGCACAGGAATAAGGTAGGGAAGAATTCTAAGGATCATTTTGACTGCCTCCAGAAGTTAGATCAGATGGCAAATTGGATTTGGTGCTAGGTCTTTCCCTTTAGGTTTTACCCCAACAATGTTTTCATTAGTTTCGCTCACCCTCTCGAAATCAAGCATTTTACAGCAGGTTGGAGCAGCCTGTATCTCAGCACAGGACATAAGGTAGGGAAGAATTCTAAGGATCATTTTGACTGCCTCCAGAAGTTAGATCAGATGGCAAATTGGATTTGGTGCTAGGTCTTTCCCTTTAGGTTTTACCCCAACAATGTTTTCATTAGTTTCGCTCACTCTCGAAATCAAGCATTTTACAGCAGGTTGGAGCAGCCTGTATCTCAGCACAGGAATAAGGTAGGGAAGAATTCTAAGGCTCATTTTGACTGCCTCCAGAAGTTAGATCAGATGGCAAATTGGATTTGGTGCTAGGTCTTTCCCTTTAGGTTTTACCCCAACAATGTTTTCATTAGTTTCGCTCACTCTCGAAATCAAGCATTTTACAGCAGGTTGGAGCAGCCTGTATCTCAGCACAGGAATAAGGTAGGGAAGAATTCTAAGGATCATTTTGACTGCCCTCCAGAAGTTAGATCAGATGGCAAATTGGATTTGGTGCTAGGTCTTTCCCTTTAGGTTTTACCCCAACAATGTTTTCATTAGTTTCGCTCACTCTCGAAATCAAGCATTTTTACAGCAGGTTGGAGCAGCCTGTATCTCAGCACAGGAATAAGGTAGGGAAGAATTCTAAGGATCATTTTGACTGCCTCCAGAAGTTAGATCAGATGGCAAATTGGATTTGGTGCTAGGTCTTTCCCTTTAGGTTTTACCCCAACAATGTTTTCATTAGTTTCGCTCACTCTCGAAATCAAGCATTTTACAGCAGGTTGGAGCAGCCTGTATCTCAGCACAGGAATAAGGTAGGGAAGAATTCTAAGGATCATTTTGACTGCCTCCAGAAGTTAGATCAGATGGCAAATTGGATTTGGTGCTAGGTCTTTCCCTTTAGGTTTTACCCCAACAATGTTTTCATTAGTTTCGCTCACTCTCGAAATCAAGCATTTTACAGCAGGTTGGAGCAGCCTGTATCTCAGCACAGGAATAAGGTAGGGAAGAATTCTAAGGATCATTTTGACTGCCTCCAGAAGTTAGATCAGATGGCAAATTGGATTTGGTGCTAGGTCTTTCCCTTTAGGTTTTACCCCAACAATGTTTTCATTAGTTTCGCTCACTCTCGAAATCAAGCATTTTACAGCAGGTTGGAGCAGCCTGTATCTCAGCACAGGAATAAGGTAGGAAGAATTCTAAGGCTCATTTTGACTGCCTCCAGAAGTTAGATCAGATGGCAAATTGGATTTGGTGCTAGGTCTTTCCCCTTTAGGTTTTACCCCAACAATGTTTTCATTAGTTTCGCTCACTCTCGAAATCAAGCATTTTACAGCAGGTTGGAGCAGCCTGTATCTCAGCACAGGAATAAGGTAGGGAAGAATTCTAAGGATCATTTTGACTGCCTCCAGAAGTTAGATCAGATGGCAAATTGGATTTGGTGCTAGGTCTTTCCCTTTAGGTTTTACCCCAACAATGTTTTCATTAGTTTCGCTCACTCTCGAAATCAAGCATTTTACAGCAGGTTGGAGCAGCCTGTATCTCAGCACAGGAATAAGGTAGGGAAGAATTCTAAGGATCATTTTGACTGCCTCCAGAAGTTAGATCAGATGGCAAATTGGATTTGGTGCTAGGTCTTTCCCTTTAGGTTTTACCCCCAACAATGTTTTCATTAGTTTCGCTCACTCTCGAAATCAAGCATTTTACAGCAGGTTGGAGCAGCCTGTATCTCAGCACAGGAATAAGGTAGGGAAGAATTCTAAGGATCATTTTGACTGCCTCCAGAAGTTAGATCAGATGGCAAAATTGGATTTGGTGCTAGGTCTTTCCCTTTAGGTTTTACCCCAACAATGTTTTCATTAGTTTCGCTCACTCTCGAAATCAAGCATTTTACAGCAGGTTGGAGCAGCCTGTATCTCAGCACAGGAATAAGGTAGGGAAGAATTCTAAGGATCATTTTGACTGCCTCCAGAAGTTAGATCAGATGGCAAATTGGATTTGGTGCTAGGTCTTTCCCTTTAGGTTTTACCCCAACAATGTTTTCATTAGTTTCGCTCACTCTCGAAATCAAGCATTTTACAGCAGGTTGGAGCAGCCTGTATCTCAGCACAGGAATAAGGTAGGGAAGAATTCTAAGGATCATTTTGACTGCCTCCAGAAGTTAGATCAGATGGCAAATTGGATTTGGTGCTAGGTCTTTGCCTTTAGGTTTTACCCCAACAATGTTTTCATTAGTTTCGCTCACTCTCGAAATCAAGCATTTTACAGCAGGTTGGAGCAGCCTGTATCTCAGCACAGGAATAAGGTAGGGAAGAATTCTAAGGATCATTTTGACTGCCTCCAGAAGTTAGATCAGATGGCAAATTGGATTTGGTGCTAGGTCTTTCCCTTTAGGTTTTACCCCAACAATGTTTTCATTAGTTTCGCTCACTCTCGAAATCAAGCATTTTACAGCAGGTTGGAGCAGCCTGTATCTCAGCACAGGAATAAGGTAGGGAAGCAATTCTAAGGATCATTTTGACTGCCTCCAGAAGTTAGATCAGATGGCAAATTGGATTTGGTGCTAGGTCTTTCCCTTTAGGTTTTACCCCAACAATGTTTTCATTAGTTTCGCTCACTCTCGAAATCAAGCATTTTACAGCAGGTTGGAGCAGCCTGTATCTCAGCACAGGAATAAGGTAGGGAAGAATTCTAAGGATCATTTTGACTGCCTCCAGAAGTTAGATCAGATGGCAAATTGGATTTGGTGCTAGGTCTTTCCCTTTAGGTTTTACCCCAACAATGTTTTCATTAGTTTCGCTCACTCTCGAAATCAAGCATTTTACAGCAGGTTGGAGCAGCCTGTATCTCAGCACAGGAATAAGGTAGGGAAGAATTCTAAGGATCATTTTGACTGCCTCCAGAAGTTAGATCAGATGGCAAATTGGATTTGGTGCTAGGTCTTTCCCTTTAGGTTTTACCCCAACAATGTTTTCATTAGTTTCGCTCACTCTCGAAATCAAGCATTTTACAGCAGGTTGGAGCAGCCTGTATCTCAGCACAGGAATAAGGTAGGGAAGAATTCTAAGGATCATTTTGACTGCCTCCAGAAGTTAGATCAGATGGCAAATTGGATTTGGTGCTAGGTCTTTCCCTTTAGGTTTTACCCCAACAATGTTTTCATTAGTTTCGCTCACTCTCGAAATCAAGCATTTTACAGCAGGTTGGAGCAGCCTGTATCTCAGCACAGGAATAAGGTAGGGAAGAATTCTAAGGATCATTTTGACTGCCTCCAGAAGTTAGATCAGATGGCAAATTGGATTTGGTGCTAGGTCTTTCCCTTTAGGTTTTACCCCAACAATGTTTTCATTAGTTTCGCTCACTCTCGAAATCAAGCATTTTACAGCAGGTTGGAGCAGCCTGTATCTCAGCACAGGAATAAGGTAGGGAAGAATTCTAAGGATCATTTTGACTGCCTCCAGAAGTTAGATCAGATGGCAAATTGGATTTGGTGCTAGGTCTTTCCCTTTAGGTTTTACCCCAACAATGTTTTCATTAGTTTCGCTCACTCTCGAAATCAAGCATTTTACAGCAGGTTGGAGCAGCCTGTATCTCAGCACAGGAATAAGGTAGGGAAGAATTCTAAGGATCATTTTGACTGCCTCCAGAAGTTAGATCAGATGGCAAATTGGATTTGGTGCTAGGTCTTTCCCTTTAGGTTTTACCCCAACAATGTTTTCATTAGTTTCGCTCACTCTCGAAATCAAGCATTTTACAGCAGGTTGGAGCAGCCTGTATCTCAGCACAGGAATAAGGTAGGGAAGAATTCTAAGGATCATTTTGACTGCCTCCAGAAGTTAGATCAGATGGCAAATTGGATTTGGTGCTAGGTCTTTCCCTTTAGGTTTTACCCCAACAATGTTTTCATTAGTTTCGCTCACTCTCGAAATCAAGCATTTTACAGCAGGTTGGAGCAGCCTGTATCTCAGCACAGGAATAAGGTAGGGAAGAATTCTAAGGCTCATTTTGACTGCCTCCAGAAGTTAGATCAGATGGCAAATTGGATTTGGTGCTAGGTCTTTCCCTTTAGGTTTTACCCCAACAATGTTTTCATTAGTTTCGCTCACTCTCGAAATCAAGCATTTTACAGCAGGTTGGAGCAGCCTGTATCTCAGCACAGGAATAAGGTAGGGAAGAATTCTAAGGATCATTTTGACTGCCTCCAGAAGTTAGATCAGATGGCAAATTGGATTTGGTGCTAGGTCTTTCCCTTTAGGTTTTACCCCAACAATGTTTTCATTAGTTTCGCTCACTCTCGAAATCAAGCATTTTACAGCAGGTTGGAGCAGCCTGTATCTCAGCACAGGAATAAGGTAGGGAAGAATTCTAAGGATCATTTTGACTGCCTCCAGAAGTTAGATCAGATGGCAAATTGGATTTGGTGCTAGGTCTTTCCCTTTAGGTTTTACCCCAACAATGTTTTCATTAGTTTCGCTCACTCTCGAAATCAAGCATTTTACAGCAGGTTGGAGCAGCCTGTATCTCAGCACAGGAATAAGGTAGGGAAGAATTCTAAGGATCATTTTGACTGCCTCCAGAAGTTAGATCAGATGGCAAATTGGATTTGGTGCTAGGTCTTTCCCTTTAGGTTTTACCCCAACAATGTTTTCATTAGTTTCGCTCACTCTCGAAATCAAGCATTTTACAGCAGGTTGGAGCAGCCTGTATCTCAGCACAGGAATAAGGTAGGGAAGAATTCTAAGGATCATTTTGACTGCCTCCAGAAGTTAGATCAGATGGCAAATTGGATTTGGTGCTAGGTCTTTCCCTTTAGGTTTTACCCCAACAATGTTTTCATTAGTTTCGCTCACTCTCGAAATCAAGCATTTTACAGCAGGTTGGAGCAGCCTGTATCTCAGCACAGGAATAAGGTAGGGAAGAATTCTAAGGATCATTTTGACTGCCTCCAGAAGTTAGATCAGATGGCAAATTGGATTTGGTGCTAGGTCTTTCCCTTTAGGTTTTACCCCAACAATGTTTTCATTAGTTTCGCTCACTCTCGAAATCAAGCATTTTACAGCAGGTTGGAGCAGCCTGTATCTCAGCACAGGAATAAGGTAGGGAAGAATTCTAAGGATCATTTTGACTGCCTCCAGAAGTTAGATCAGATGGCAAATTGGATTTGGTGCTAGGTCTTTCCCTTTAGGTTTTACCCCAACAATGTTTTCATTAGTTTCGCTCACTCTCGAAATCAAGCATTTTACAGCAGGTTGGAGCAGCCTGTATCTCAGCACAGGAATAAGGTAGGGAAGAATTCTAAGGATCATTTTGACTGCCTCCAGAAGTTAGATCAGATGGCAAATTGGA